>NC_058081.1:661063020-661330520 GCF_014858855.1 Bufo gargarizans | reverse complement strand
AAATACCCTCAAATTAAAGCTGACAGTCTGCAGGTAAAGCACATCTTGTTCATTTCATTTCAAATCCATTGTGGTGCATAGGCAATGTCATCATGCAGGAACCAATGTCAATCAAAAGGTGAGCAGTAGCAGACAGAGATCACAGATCACCTTTTTATCGATGAGACGTTGTGCGCCATAATATATAGGAAAGCTGGTATATGCAGATCATTCGTTTATAAGTACATCAATTAGGTATAGCTGGCGTTTTCATGCCGGGGCCCAGTATATTTGTTAGAACTGTAAATGTGTAACACAGCGACCTGTATGTAGATAAATAGACCTCAGTCCTGCGTCACCATCAGGAGGTCTCCCGGCGTCTGTGGTGATAACATCGCCTATGCTTACATCGGTGACACGCAAGTAGACATTTGTTTGTTGTCTTCTTATCATAAGGAGACCGTATTACATCAATGAGCTGGTGGTGACATCCAATACATAAATTCTTGCTTTTAGGGTTTGATTGAATGCATTTTTGATCTGATCCTGGTCATATTGAATATGTCCCCTGATAAGCCCAAGTATAATATGGGTGAAAAGCGTCGAGACAATGACATCCTGAATTAACATGACGTCAATCGGGATTATGACGTAACCTGATACCTATCCACAATCAGGAATGATATATAGGAGTATTTTTTCTAAACCAGTACATATAGTCTTAATTTTTTGTGTCTCCTTTTCTTATTTTTTTCTTTTGTTATCATACTGTGCTATTTACCACGGTTTTGTAGGTCAGCATAGGAGTAGCCGTCAGGTTATCCCCAGTCAGGGTCAACCTAGGGCGCTCAGGAGGTTCCCGATACGGGATCGCCCCCATCGGGCAGGGCAGTATAGTTATTGGGCCAGATGTAGGGTTAGAGCCCATAAATGTAATATATCAGGCCCAACACCTGCCTACCTGTGCCCTTTAGTGCCGAGTACCTACTCATTTACTATATTATACTTATCTTTTTGGTTTAATTTTTTTCTTTATACCATGATTTGGGTCTTTTGTTTTAATGCGATTTATTAAAGGCTACGTTTTAAGGGTTGGCAATCTGTGACTAGTGTTTGCTTTATTTGCCACCTTCAATATTATACCCACAGACGGGTCCTTGTCTGAACAAACGACAGGATCACCTGATGAACGAGCGTTTCACTTGCTCATCGTGTGATCAACAGCACATTTAGATAGGCAGATTGTCGGGCACTGTAAATCCGCCTTTATTCACGTCAGTGAATCATGGATGGCACACATACTCATTGATTTGAATAATCACACGTGATTTTCCACGGACCATGTGTCAGTGAAAATACCATGGAGACATGCACTAATTTGATCCTTTATGCAGGACAAACACGCCCATTGAAGTCTATAGGTCTGTGAAAACAATGGACACAACACTGATGGCATCCATTTTTGGTCCCTGTTTGACAGACCATTGGTAGGAGATGCTCTGAAAATTTTCATCTGAGCAGTGTCTGTGGAATACAGAGAGCAAAAACAAAAACGGATCCTTGACGGACATCTGAACAGATGAACCACTGACCATCTTGTCTCAGGTGTCATCAGGGGCACAGATGTGCAAATAAGTTGGATTACACATTTTATTTTTTCAGAAACTGCTAATGGTCATCTATAGAAGGCACAACAGGTAAGGTAGGAAACAAATGGGAAAAACAAAAACAAAGCAGCCACGAGAATCCGGCATAAAAAGCTACATGCGGTGGACCAAAGTAACGCTCAGACACATAATGAGGTCTATGTTCTCTTTTTAAGTGCCCCAATAGCTTACAGTCTCTACATAATCCTGCAGCTGACATTTAAAGAGCAAGTGAAGGCAACATTTGACATTAGCATATATCAAAGGCTGCGTATCCTCGAGCTGAATATTATATATGATATCAAAGCAATATCTGTGCTTAGCTAAATATGTCCACCATTCCATCTTCCCCCCTGTGTTGAAGGCAGCAGAGGTCTTCAGAGATGTATTGTCCTCCTAACATTGCGCCTCTGCAAAGCTGAAGCAATAGGCATTGAAGGGGCTCAGTCTAAAGTATACAGATCTCAAGTCCAGATGGATATTCACTTCACCAACAGGTATCGATGCTACCCAGGTCTCCTACAGTTCTCTAGTACCTTGTCCCTATCGAGGCATAAATATGACCAAACAGGGAAGTCACATTTCCAATGTCAAGAAGGACCGGAAGTCGAGACTGGTGGAGGACCCAAGAAAAGCCGCAATGGGAGTGGTGGGGCAGAGGCAAGTAGGACTTTTTTTTAAATTTTATTAAAAGGGTTTTCTGTTTTCTATGTTTGACCTATCCTCAGGTCATCAGTATCTGATCGGTGGGGACCTGACTCCCGGCACCCCCAATGATCAGCTGTTTCAAGAGGTTAAGGTGCTCCAGTGGGAACCACGGCCTCTTCCTAGGCCAGTAAAGTCGCATTCATCAGTCACATGGCCTAGGTGCAGTTCAGTTCCATTCAAGTGAATGGGGTTGAGACGTGATACCAAGTGAAGCCGCCATCTTGCAATGAGGTGCTTGGTAAGCTGCAAGGAGCATGTGGCGCTCATTGGAGCACTACATCCTCTTCAAGCAGCTAATCGTTGGGAATGCCTGAGTAGGTCCCCCACCGATCACTTACTGAGGATAGGTCATCAGTATAAAGCACCTGTAAACCTGTTAACCAATTATGAACCTTTTAAAAAAAATATTACTTAAGGGGGACAACCCCTTATATTCATAGACAAGTATTCACATACATGATTCATAAGCTATGTGGACATCAGTAGGTGGTATATCAGTTACTCATAGGCCTATAGATACACAGCTTTGATTGATTGCATATTAGCTCTCAGACTTAGAACACATACTAATGTGTTCCTGGGGCATCAGCCATAAGCGATGGGGGAATTAATGAGAATCTAATAAATTAATTAAAGGGATATTTTAGACAAAAACATTTATCACACAATAGGTGATGAATGTTAGATCAGTAGGAGTCTGCAGGCCTCTTGCAGCTTTGGCCATGGAACCTGGGTCCTCCATTCCAGTGACTGGTATGGGTCCTGTCTGTTGGATGCCCCACTGACCTAACATTTAGAAATGTTTTGGGCTGGAATATCCCTTAGACCTAGATGTAGATAATTTTCAAATTACAGAATATTCATTATTCATAACTGAACACATTTTGCAGTTTTGTCGAGCATCAACTCAACCACCTCATTAAAGTAGTAAAATCCAATGGGGCCCAACAATATTATTACTCACATTGCACATCAATGTACTGTCGGGTCTCCATGTCCTTCACAGCTGGATGGTCAACGAGACACACAAAGGGAACCTCATCGTCTTCTCGAAGAATGGTGACCGATATTTGACTGCGAACTCTGAACAGCTTATTGTCCATGGCCTCCACCTCTGTTTTACTGCCTGTGAACACCCAGGGAAAGCCACAGCATTAGATCTTCATGTAATATTTATTGTGTTCCTCATCTAGCCTACCGTATTATCACTCTCATCTCTGGTTCTCCTCCTGCGTTTCCAGGGCATCGCAGCTCTCAGGTTGTGGAGAATTTTGAAATACTTATCCAAGCTCAGGGTATGTATTCACCACTCACTACGATGTCAGGTTGACCTGATCTAAAGCTTCCCAATCTAAAATGTAATTTCACAATCCTTTTTTCTGCAGAGAAGCCTTTATCATGCTCTGTAGAGGATCTCTTCCTGCCTCCCTAAAAGCGAACTACCCCGCTCTTTACTAATGGTCTAAAGCTCTGACAAAAATAACTAATCTCAGTGATGAACTACAATCAGTTTGAGTCGTTAGATCAAAGAGCAAAATTATGTTTCATAAAAAAGTGTCCCCCTCAAAATGAAACCTTTGTATTAAAATTGTTTTATTTTTTAAAGACTCATTGAATAAAAATAACATTATTTATGCTACACAGCAAAGCACAAAAAAAAAAAAAAAACTCAAAGGAGCATTTTATGTTTTTTCTTTTCATTCCCCCCCCAAAAAAGAATTTAAATAAATTAGTTTTATGTACACCAACATAGTCCCCAACTAAATAAATGAACCAAAAAAAAAGGAAAGGAAGGAAGGAAGGAATGAACTAATAACTATGTTGATTTAAAACAAAAGCATGACTATGACTCTGGAAATACAGTGAAAGAAAATATATTGATTTTTACTGCGCAGAAGGACTAAACAAAAAAGCAAAATGGACAATATTTTGTATCATTGTATTTATATCAAATCTTGAACAGCGGAAAAAAATAAAGAAAAAAAAAAGAAAAAAAAAAAAGAGCATAATCACTGGTTTCTTGTATTCCCTTCCCCAAAAAGTTAAATACAGGCAATAAATGACAGGTAACCAAATAATTCCACAGAAAAATAGAAAAATACAACTCGTCCCAGCAAAAAACAAGAACTCATATTGCTATGTGGTTTCCTTCTCTTCCTTCGTTCTCGGCATCACTGCATCCTGGCAGGATGTTTACAAGCAGAACTTCCTGTTTTCATCAGCTTCCTGCTGGGTTTTCTAACTAATGTTTCTCATGGCTTGCTCATCTTGCCATACTGCTCTCTCTGCAGCGTGACACCCCCATACCCCATCCCTCTCCATGTTAGCGGAGCAAGCCCTGTGAGACATTACAGGGCAAAGTATTCCCCGTATTCGTTAGCAAACCCAGAAGGAAGCTGAGGAAAACTGTTCTGCATGTAAACATCTTGCCAGGATGCAGTGATGAGGACAGGGGAAGGAACAAGCTGACTATGCAGTGTTTGGAATAATGAATGAATGTAGGTAAAAAAATAAATAAAAATTTAATCATGGGACTTGATAATTCCTTTAAGGCTCAAACATGCTTTAGGAGGTTAAAGTGACAATGGTTTATTCACAGAATCAAACGTTTTGTCTCCTTTCAGTCTATGTCTATGGCTGTTGTAGGTTACAGCATTGATATGTCGCGTTTCAGCTACATTGATACTACAATTGTCAGAAGGCTGAGATTTGCAGCAGAAGAATAGCCACAGGCTGGAGATCATGAACTTACAGTACGTTCATAGAATGGTATGAATTTTCATAAAACGTGTCCTTAATCTCCCCTCGCCTCACCTTCCAGCTCCTGGTTCCCCTTGTACCAGCGTATTACTGCTGCTGGTTTGCTGGCCATGGCTGTGCAGTTCATCTCTACTTCGTCCCCTTCTATGTACGTATCCTTCTGCACATCAATCGCCAAGTTGTTTGGTGGAACTGAAACAGCAACAAAGATGGGGTGTGGGGTGAGAATGGGAGAATTCAAGACTACAACAGCATCATTCTTAGGGCTCATCCACACAACCATATTTTGGGGTTTGCAAAATGCGGATCTGCTAAATAATGGGTGAGTGGAGAGCCTTTTGCCGCCAAAAATAAGGTTGGTCATCCATGTTTTGTGGTTCCACATTTTTCATGTGCGTAAGGACTTAGAGATTATATAAAAAGCGTCAATACTACTACATCAGGCCAAACTGAAACATCAATCTGGACCAAGTTTAAAGGGGTTTTCCGAGATACTTTAACCCATCAATCTGATCGTGGGCGTCCAACATCCAAGGGCCCCTGCGATCAGCTGTTTAAGAAGGCACTATACATTGAATATAGTGGCCGTTCTTGGTATCACAGCTCAGCCCCATTCACTTCAATGGGACTGAGCTGCGCCCAGGCCACGAGACCGATGAGAGTGGCGCCACATGGACTAGGCCAGTAACGGCTTACCTCTGGCACTACAGCTGTGGTGAAACTATGACTCCCAGAATGCTCCATTCATTTCTATGAAGTTTTGAGAATAGCCAAGCAAGTGTGTATCTTTGGAGTCGTAGTTTTACCACAGCTGGAGTGCCGGAGGTTAGCCATCACAGGCCTAGGCAAAATCTATGAGAAGGTCGTGTCGCTACTGTGAGCGCCGGTTCCTTCTCAAATAGCTGATTGGAGGGGGTCCTGGGTGTCGGACTCCCATAATCAGATACTGATGATTTATCCAGCGGATAGGTCAGCAGAAAAAAAGATCTGGGAAAACCTCTAAGCTAGCAAAATACTTCACATAAAAGTCAAACCCACCAATTTCGGTAGAATCAATAATTTTATGTCCTCAGCTCCTGAAGCTCCATCAACAGCATGTGCATGACCAGCTTTAGCCACAAGGTTACTTAAGCTGGCCTACACATTAGATTAAAGGGTCTACACAGAACTTTAATACTGGTGGCCAATCCTTAGGATAGGCCATCGATATGAGATCAAGTGACGTCCAACTCCTGGTACCCCCACCAGACAACTGTTTAAATAGGCCGCATCACTAATGCGACTGTTGCAGCCCCTTCTTTGTTTACCAGGCCCACTGCGGTACACTTTGTAGCTGCCATGTATACTGGAACTTCGTGCAACTCCGTCCAATTCAAGTGAAGGGGACCAAGCTACATGAAACAGTAAGCACAGTCACT
The DNA here is from genome assembly GCF_014858855.1 of Bufo gargarizans. Lineage (NCBI taxonomy): Eukaryota > Metazoa > Chordata > Amphibia > Anura > Bufonidae > Bufo > Bufo gargarizans. Next base: position 661,324,009 of record NC_058081.1, on the reverse strand, counting down.
ACAGAATGTATAACACTGTGCCTGGCAATCGTCCAATTGCTGGAACCTCTTCAGATGGTGGATTGGTCGAGGGTTCCAGGAGTCAGACCCTACTAATCTGATACTGATGGCCTACCCTATTTAAAGGTCATCAATATTACAGTTTTGGACAGTCCCTTTAATGTTGGACAAAGACCTCCTGACTCTCTCCCAGGAGGCAGGTGTCAGGGGAGAGAAGGACTGCGCTGTTAAAGTTCAACATGACTGATCCTTTTGTCAGGAATTTGTCAGCAGCTTACAACCCCACTCCTCATCCAGAACATATGCACGTTTGTCCACGCTGAGCATGCATGTGTACGGAGTGGTTGGCAGAGATAGCTGTTGATCGAACCACTAAGGCCAGCCTTAGAAGTCAATTAGACTAAGCAAAAATGTAGCCTTGCAATGATGTTTATTTCTGATCCCTATACTGATCAATCACTGACTAAGCTGCCTTATCGAAAGTGTAGGAAATGCAAAAAGAAAAGTGAAAAATCAAAGCAATAACATAAAATGAACAAAGCTGTAGAGATAAATATTAACACAAAATAAAAGAAGAATGAGCAGGAAGTCAGGACAGATTGTTCTGCAGACAACAGATGTAGATGAAACATTAGATGCCGATGAAGGTCAACAGAATGTGGCAACATTAGTGATTTTCAGACTATACAATTACATAAAAGAAAGATACAACTCTAGAATCAAGGAAAAAGTTGAAATGAAAAGCAAAAATGAATCAGTAATGAACACAGTAATGCAAGATAAGCATCACAACAATGCTTCGATAGATGAAATAGGCAGAAATGGAGGGATAGAAAGAGAAAGCAGCTCCTCCTTACTAAGCACAGTAATCGTCGTATACGCCTCCTGTGGGGGGTCTGTGTAGAGCTGGCAGAAGTATCGGCCCTCATCGCTGATGGACACGTTTGTGAGAGACACCCTCAATTCGCTACTGGAGAAGTTCACCAGCTGGAATCTTGAGTCCTTCAAGGCTGAAGAGCAAAAGGAAAAAAATATATATATCTTTACATTTCAAACAACAACATATGGATAAAAGCCTGGGTTATTGATATCCATCCCGGTAGAAAAACACATTATACCAAAGTTTCAAAAGGCAAACACTAAAAACCATTAAGTCAGCAAATGGACAAGTTAAAAAGAAAACTATTTAGAAGAAAAATCAATGGCGCCAAGACGTATTGGGAATCCACTTATCGGGATGTGATGTGGAGTTCTTAGTCAGAGAGCAAATGGCTAATCTCAGGTTTTAAAGATATAAGCTGCCAACATGGCTGTAGGAAAATCTTGCCTCCCACCCTGTTCCAAAGTTCCACCATGGCTGGACAAATCTCAGGAGCTACAGTATGCAGCTGGTCTGTCATTTGATATACATGTCCTTAGCTGGGATAGGCTCAGTTCACACAGTGTGAGCCTTCCAATGGAGCAAGCCACCAAGAAACAAAAGCCAATGCTCCAATACACAGGCATATGTCACCCATAGGGCCTCATGGTAAAAAAAAGTATACATCAGGTATGTTTTTTTCTGCAGAAGCACTTTCCTACACAGCTGAAAAAGATATGGCCCGATGGAGGCCAAAAATCACATTCTTGGTGGAGCCCTACAGATCTTGGTGGAGCCAGGAGTTTTTCCCAGCTTATATGTTAAACGTACAGATGTATCCTTCCTTACCTTTCCTCATGACATCCCAAGATGAGTAGAGCAAAATGGCCAGGTTTGTGCTATTCTTGAACACTGAGTAATGCAAATGATATTCCCTTTGAAGTTGGTTTCATGCCAAGAGAAAAGCGAGGAAGAAAATACCTGTAGGGATCAGACACAATATGGACTGAGCCTAAACGGCACAAAGGCCCAGATTTAATGTGTCTGCTCAAAAATCTGTCGTGTTGAGAATTGGCACAATTTGGTGTATCTAGGGTTGCTTAACTGCCTGAAAATAACGCTTAAACTATACTTTATTGCAAAATGTATAAAAAAAAAAATAAATTGTGGCTACCCGCCAAAACAAGACTCAGGCTAAGTATGAAAGAGTAGCTCACACCGCTGTATGTATAAAGTAACAGTGTATGCGGCTGGAGATAGATAGTTATCTGTTTTAACACTCACCAATATGAACTATGCTGCCACTATTTGGCTACTTTCACACCGCGTTTTGGCTTTCTGTTTGTGAGATCCGTCATGGGCTCTCACAAGCGGTCCAAAACGGATCAGATTTGCCCTTAATGCATTCTGAATGGAAAAGGATCCGTTCAGAATCCATCCGTTTGCCTCCGTTCAGTCTGCATTCTGCTCTGGAGGCGGACACCAAAACACTGCCTGCAGCTTGACGAAATTGAGCCAAACGGCTCCGTCCTGGCACACAATGTAAGTCAATGGGGGACCTACAGATTACATATGGCCCCCCTAAACCATATGTGATTGGAAGGTCCCTCATATTCAATTTATCCCCCTCTCCCTCATAATGGCCACTTATGACAGCTTTTTTTGTCCACCTCCGGTTGCTATTGGTAACGCTGCATTTGGGAGAGTGTTGCAGGTGGTATCGTATGTACCAAGTATTATGCCACTCTGCATTGATAAATGCCCCTTGGTTTTCCCTAAATACAGTCACTGTATACTTCATGAATTGTCCCTGATGGTTCAGGCTACTTGTTGCCAATCAATGTTACCCCCTTTTGGTGCGCTTAGCAAGAATAGGGCAGACATGGGGCGGAGGACTTACCACTAGTGTTGAGTGAACTTGTGTTGCAAGTTCGGCGTCTAAAGTTCGGGTTATCAAAGAATCGCGTTATGGATTCCGCTACCACGGACCATAGCGGAATTTAGAATCCATAACGCGATTCTTCGATAACCCGAACTTTAGACGCCGAACTTAAAACACAAGTTGGCTCAACACTACTTACCACTCCTCACAGTGCGATCCCCGCTGCCTGCAGCTCCTCCCAGGGGGCGTGGCCCCTTTTATATCAGAGCGGCTCTCGGCAGCCGTGCTACAGCCGTACCAGAACCGGAGGCTTGTGATTCTCTGATGCTGCGTGCGCGCCAGAACTAGCGTGCAGCGTTTTCTCCCTGTAGCCATAAGGTGTAGATGTTTGCCAAGTGTATGGGGCGATCTACACCTATGGCAGTAACACTATGCTCCTGATGATATGTCACCGTGTTAGTGGTGACATTGAAACACGTTGAGAAAACGCAATTATAGGCAGGGGATCATGTACATAACAATAGCAGTGATCTGAGATCGTGCTGGGCTGGAGGGGCTGATAAGATAAAAGTGCATGAGAGATAAAGCACTAGCCTGCAAGTATTCAGTCCACACCGTCACCGCTATTGTGGCTGTGACGGGAATAGTGTGCCTAATTACTGATGAGAATATGTGTGTATCTAATAGTGGCAGCATAGTTCATATTGGTGTATGCTACTTGGAGTGATAGAACAGATAACTATATATCTCCAGCCGCATACACGGTTTCTGAATAGTGTGGGAGAGGCAGGCTACCCTTTATACATACAGCGGTGTGAGCCACTCTTTCATACTTAGCCCGAGTCTTGTTTTAGCGGGTAGCCACAATTTTTTTTTATACATTTCTCAAAGTATATTTTAAGCGTTATTTTCAGGCAGTTAATCTACATTTTGATGTTTTACGCAAATTCTCCCTTTTAGTTAACTGTATCTAGGGTTGCTAAAATGTTTCCACCTGATATGCTTAGAAAGGGGCTGGTATTAGTGGAAATAGTACGGGACCTAAGAGGCGCCATTTTACATGAAAATTGTACCACAATTCTGGCATAAAAATCTCTCTCAAAGTTAGCCAAACAAGTAGTATTGCACTGACCTACCAGAGTACCAGAAGACCCTCCGGTGGGTCCAGGTTTTGATAACATGATCGGCCCCAAAGGTCCAAGAGAAGACAAAAATACCAAAAAACTTGTCACTAGGGTCTATTTTCTTTGAATCCAATTTTTTATTTATTAGACTTTGATAATATTGGGTTTGGGCCCCAAAATTTTTTTCATCTAGAGAGCACAAAGAACTCCAGTCTGTCCCTGTATACAGGCATAGAAAAGTGTCTATTTATCATCCAGCCTGAGCCACTAATGTTGAAGGTCCAGATAGCCTGTCTAAACTTACCCCATCTTTAGGACAAGTAAATCTGGGTCAAAATGTACGTACGAAGATGAGGTCTATCAGATGCTCTCTCCTCAAGGAGAAGGTCCCTATATACCCTCATAGAAACCACTTGAAGACTTTTATGCTCTGGTTTCTGCCAGGATTCTGTACTACAGAGTTTATTTAGAAGTCAAAAAGTTAAAGACGACCATGCCAACCACAAACACAGGAAGGGTTCAAATGGGCACAGCATTTCTAAAATGTCCTTAGTAAAAATACCTTCAAATGAAACACCTGCAGGCCAAGTTTTATGTCTCCTGCGTACACCAAGTTCTGAGCCACCCTATATAAGAGCATACGGTCCATCGCCAATGGTTTTATTCATATAACTGTTGATAATAGTAAATCCTAAATTTGACTTTTACTCAAAAGGCTATGTAGCAGGTGCCTGTTACGGAGAGCCAAAAGCCCACACTGCTTCCACTCAAGATCACAAATCTATAAATCAATAATTATGAGGATCACAAGGGTGGAAGTTCACATAAACATCACCAATGCAGTAGAAGGCTTCCACGGACAGGAGAGATCTCTAAAATGCTAATGACTCTGACTGACAATGATTAAGCGAGGTCATGGAGAGCAGTACCATCGCATTTAATCAGTTATTTGTCATAGTCGAGAGAGGTGGGGATGCTGGGTAATGAGCTATATTGTGCGCTGCGAAGTAACACTTCCAGCAATCAACTGTGCTTGAAGGCTGAAGAAAGTAACAAGGTTTTCCTTAATATAAAATCTAACAAAGGCTGCTCCTCAGACAACAGGCAATCTCAGATGCAATGAGCATGCCCCAATGTTTCCCACACAACCGGTCCTCTCTCAGTGTTTCCCAACCAGTGTGCCTCCAGCTGTTGCAAAACTACAACTCCCAGCATGCCCGCACAGCCAAAGGTGGAGCTGGAGGCACACTTGTTGGGAAACACTACTCTACTTGGTCTGAACTTTTGGACTATTGGATTACATTTGGATTGTTGGATTCTCTCTTATTTGTCCTCAGTTTGCCTGTCCATGTTATTGACGTTTCAATATTTATTTTAGTAGTGAGAAGTCAAGTGAGATTCTTATTGCAAAAATACCCATAAATGGGTTTTCCAGGATTTTATTTTGATGGCCTATCCTTAGAATAAGTCACTGGTATCTTATCCGACACCCCGCAACTCCGCAGATCAGTTGTTTGGGAGTAGCTCCTAGAAACAGGCACTAGAATTACACAGCTCCGTGCTTTGTGGACTGGGTGGAGCTGGTTACTGCAGTTTTTTTTGTCCCATTCAGAAACAGCAGTTACCAGATCCATCTACTACACAATGGATGGAGCTGAGTAGTTCCAGCCCTGGAGCGCCTCTAAAAAAATATTACAAGCTAAAAAAAAACCTTTATAAAATTCCTAAAAAAAACTCCCGTCTCAGTGTTAGGTAGGCTTGCTCCGCCTAGCTAACAAGGAGAGGGGAGAAGAGGTGTAGGGGGTGTGGTACTGCAAAAAGAACAGTGTGGCAGGTGGAGGAAGCCCTGAGAAACATTACAGAAGCAAAGCATGCTGGGATTGGTTAAAAAACCAGCAGGAAGCAAAGTAACACAGGAAGTTCTGCTTGTAAACATCCTGCCAGGATGTAGTAAAGCTGAAAAAAGTAAAAAATAAATAAAAAAATGCTGGCATAAAAAAAAAGGCATATGGCGCAAAAATGGGCAGATAAAAAAAATAAATAAAATTGTTACAAAATCGGAAGACGTTAAGGTTATCCAACAGTTTTGAAAAATGCTTTTGGACCTGTTGTATTTGAGGTCGTCTACAGTCTTCAATGTGCATCATGATATACTACATATCCAACGTAGTGTCACTGCAGGAGAAACAAGGATGTAATGGCATACCCCCTTGGGGCTCATCTGCTGAAGATACTATAGCATTCCTCATAAAACTATAATGTTCCAAGGTAGTCTGTCCTTAAGGGACCATGGCCAGTGGACCATGAATTTTTGGATCCAAAACTAGTTTCTAAGTAAGCACACCCCAATGGCGGGGAGGTGCACTGAAGTACAACCATACATTTCTGATGAAAGTCTGGTCTTTAAATCCAGAGAAACAATTTTTTTCTTTTTAGGGCAGTAAGGGTCTTTGGTGCACCGTGGGTGGGGCTGCTCAATTTGGTGCATAATGATGCAATGCAGCAACCTCCTCGTCTGGTTTGATTGACAGTCCCCACGACCTCAGAGCTGGTAGTAATAACGCAGGGAAAGCCAAGTCCACTGAAGGGACCGGTCTCACCGGTCCGAATTTGCATAAAAAAAAAAAAAATGCTTTTTTTGAAGATTAGAGGACCAGATTTTCAAAAGAAAGGTATGATTATACTTTAGGGCACCTGCTAAAGTTTAGATTGATTTTGGAAGTGACCGACTCCCTTTAACCGAAAAAATATAAATACTTCTGTACCACAAAAACGATCCATAGTCAAGTGCGTGCAAACTACAGGGAATATAGACTGCATTAGCGCATTTACTGTGGAAGTGCACGGCGGATACAGAGAATAAATAAACCATTACGTATCAGCGAGTAACAGGCCAAGGGGAAAGAAAAGAAGTACTGCTGAGAAATGCGTAACATTACCTGTAATAAGCCATCCTACGGAGCTGGGAAGTAATAACGCATTACCGAGATACATCAGATACGAGAGAAACTGCACTCATAGCTGCGCCGGGGATTGTAACAGCATTACCGTGCGGCAAAGATTTTGTGGTCCCTTAAATCTTACAGATCTGCTTAGTGTGGATTGTGATGACAGACCGGTTTTTCTGCAGCAATCAATAAATCAGAAGCCATTTGTGACCGGCTGACTGTCAAAACCATGATGTAATGCAACATGATGTATGTAATAAAACATGCAACATGCCGGTGGAGCAGAGCAGCTGTCAAAACAAGTGAGCTGCATGAAATAATTATTCTTGGGACAATCAAATCTGCACATAATGACATAAAACGCCCAGAACAGACTTGGGGAAAACATGCGAGGAGGCTCAATACAAAGCCAGGCAGCGGTTAGAAATCCAACCTACTACACCAGGCGTCAGCGACCTCCGACAAGCCAGAGCTGCTGTAAAACGACAACTCCCAGTATGCTCCAATCACTTCTATGGGAGTTCCAAGAACAGCCAAGCAAGCGTGCATGCTGGGAGTCGTAGTTCCACTACAGCTGCTGGACCCTGTGCTGCATTAGTAACATTGCGCTGACAAACATCGATGGTTGCATTTTGGTGACACGGCAAAAATCATGGGGTCAATAAAAAAAAAAAAGTTATAAACCTTTATTGAAATAATTATATAAATTGTAATTTACTAGAACAGCCTTGCTATCAGAATGATTTGAGGTTATGGCTCCATTTGGTTACATGGAGATCGGTGCAAAAGACTTTTCTCCCTATAGAAACGCTGGAGTCACAAATAAGTCATGGTAATGCTAGGATTTTTATGAAAATCCTAGACTTAAAAAAAGAGAGTCTGTCAGCAGTTTTGCCAATGCAAAACTGATGACAGCACAGGGTAGGGCTAGGGGAAAGCAGTTCAAACATACTTTTTATGGGGCTTGTATTATCAGGAGCACAGTGAATATGAGATTTTATTCTGCCCGATTCGGCTCTTGCAAGTGCCCAGGAGGCGGAGCTTCACCGTGAAGTGCTCTCTGCATTGAGCTGCTTTATAGCCCCTGTGCTCCAAGTGACATTTAGAGCTGAGGAGAGGGGCTATGCATCGTCACAAGGCAAAGAGCACTTTATAGCCGAGCTCTACCTCCTGGGCGCTTGCAGGAGTAGTGCCCAGCAGTTAAAGAGGAAACCCAAAACTCACTACACCTGATAAAAAGGCTCCACAAAAGGTATGTGTGACCTGCTTTCCTTAGCTTTCACCTAGTGCTGTCAGCAGTTTTGCATAACTGCTGACAGACTTCCATTAAATGCAGGTGCATTCTGAGAGAGGTTCTCTGGAATTTTACAAATCTTGTGACATTTCCATCTGCAGATCATTTTCCACTGCAAGCCTGTAAGATTCCCTGCTCTCCACAAGGAGAAACATTACCTCCTTCCCCAGACGGAAAAGCATATTTCGTAATGTACACTGTTAAAATCCATTCCTCAAACTGCAGTGGGAAGGGAATGCGTCTAATTATATATATATATATATATATATATATACACATACACACACATACATATACACACACACAGTAGCTGAAGGACCCGTGCTCGGGTATATTTCATCTGTTTCATTCAATGTTTGTGTGTGTCATTAAAAGACAGACAGTATCCACTATTACAGTGACATCTACAGTATCCCACTGCCTTAACATTGACCTCCACGGCCGCCCACCCCTTAACACTGACCCCCCCCCAGTGACCAGTCTCCTTAAAATGGGACCTCCACAGCAGCCCACCCCCTTAACCTTGACCTTCACAGCAGCCTGCCCCTTTAACAGTGAGTTTCACAGCACACCACCCCCCTTGACCATGACCTCCACAGGGGCCCACCCCCTTAACAGTGGCCTTTACAGCAATCTGCCCCTTAAAGGGGTTCTGAAGTTTTTAAAAACTATGATCTATCCTCTAAAGTCGGTATAGATCCAAGGAAGATACAGGCGGCACTCCGCCATCAGTGATGCATTGCGCGTGTCCAGGGAAGTTCCGCAGATACTTGTATAGAAAGGATCGGCACTCGCTCTGGTTGTGATTTTCAAGTGATTTTAATGGTCACATACATGTGGTAAGTGACGCGTTTCGGCTACTATGAGCCTTTGTCGAACATCGGTATAGATCATCAGCATCTGATCGGCGGGGGTCCGACTCCTGGGACCCCCTGTTGATCAGCTGTTTGAGAAGGCAGCGTTGCTGGCAGTAACACCACGGCCTTCTCGCTGTTTACCGCAGGCCGAATGACGTCACGACTAGTATCAATGGCCTGCGCAGGGCTAAGCTCTGTTCACTTGAATGGAGCTTATCCCCGGCCAGGCCATTGACACTAGTCGGGACGTCACTGGGCCTGCGGTAAACAGCGAGAAGGCCGCGGCACTACTGCCAGCGCAGCTGCCTTCTCAAGCAGCTGATCAGCAGGGGTCCTGAGTGCCGGACCCCCGCCGATCAGATGCCGATGATCTATCCAGAGGATAGATCATCAGTTTAAAAAAAAACTGCAGAACCCCTTTAACACAGACCTCCATGGTGGACCATCCCCTTAACTGTGGCCTCCACAGCAGCCTGCCCCTAGGGTGGCCAGATGTCTAGTTTTAGGTCAGACAGTCCAGCTTTCAGACTCCCTGTCCTCCGTCTAGAGCAGGGCCTGGACGGACACAGGGATGTCCTTTTGAACAGCTCACTCTCAGACAGCAGCACTGTGCTGTCTGAGCGTGAGCTGTAAGGAGAAAGTCACCCTCACTCCCACCCCTGCAGCTGACAGAAGTTGATTTTTAACTTCATTTTTTCAATCCCTGTCAGCTGAGGAGTGGAAGGGAGAGTGACCTAACCAGATTGTGGCTTAGTGGGAACTGGGGGCGGGGTTTTAAGTCAGTCTTTTCAGGGTGGCCTAAATGGCCACCCTACCGGCCCCCTGAACTGTGACCTCCACAGCACTCCGCTCCCTTAACAGGGTCCTCCACAGCTATTAAGCCATGGCTTTACTTCAATAGTGATTATCCTGGTGGCAGTTTTCCTTTAAAGCTCACCTACAGCAGTGAATAAAAATGGCTGGGTTGTTATGGAAACCTGGAGTTAAACTGTCTAGGTGGAGGCTGACGGCCTGCGAGATTCTATTGGCTGATAAAGGTCATGTGACCAAGCTTCTATTGGCTAATGCATTTTTGGGGGAATATCTCAGGAATGGTACGTCCTAGAGACCTGAGACCTGGTCTAAAACCTTCCCAGACACCTGATGTACCCGTGTGCCAAATTTTGTGATTGTAAATGCACCGGTGCGGATTCCTTTAGTGGACATACACACACACACACACACACACACTCCGCTTTATATAATATAAATATATATATATATTTATATATTTTCTCTAGATGGGTTCCCAAGATTTGCTAGGAATAGAAGAATCATACTATGATATCTCTGTGCTATTATTGTGGCATTACTGTGTGAATTATCCTTGTACTTTTACATCACAATGTGCATTATCGATGTGCTGTAACATCACTGTGTACATGATCTCACTAGTGTGATATCAAAGTGTACATTATTCCTGAAATATCACATGCCAGTGTGCATTATCCATGTACTGTGACATTACTGCATGCATTATCCATGTACTGTGACATCACTGTGTACATTATCCCTGTGCATTAGGCTACATGCACACAAGCGTTTGTGTTTTGCGGTCCGCAAAAAAAAAAAACACGGATGACATTCCGTATTGCATCAGTTTTTTTGCGGATCCGTTTTCTTTGCGGATCCATTGTAATATGCGGAGCAACGGAACGGACATACTGATGCGGACAGCACACGTGCTGTCAGCGTTTTTTGCGGACCCATTGAAATAAATGGGTCTGCATCCTATCCGCAAAAAAATGGATCGGACACGGAAACAAAATACGGTCGTGTGCATGAGGCCTTAGGGAGAAGAAAATACTCATACGTTTTCAAGGTCTGAACTCTCTGCTGAAGGTGGTCATGGTAGAATGCGTAAAAGGTTTTCCATGAGGTTCTGTTGTTACTTGTTAAGCCCCAGAACCAGTTGTATCTGGTGTTCGGGTTGGACCATCAGAGGATCCACCTGTGGGCCAGGTTCTGACACAGTAATCGGTTGCAAAGGTCCAGCAGAAAACAAATAACCTACCTGACCTTACTGAGACTATACCCTGTGTGTGCAATGGTAAAACAAATATTACAATGCAACAAAAATTGGATATATATATATATTTTTTTTTTTTTTCAGTATAGATGAAGAATTCGTTGTCAGAAACATTTCCTCAAGATGGACCAAGGAAGGCCATGCAGTCACTTACGTCTGAAATCTCGGAAGTAGATGGTTTGCCGATTTGGGTTCAGCAACTGGATTACAGAATCATCATTGTTCTTGACCCGGCAACTAATGGTTGCAACTTCTCCCTCCACCACAGTCACATTTTCTGTCTCAAGATTCTGGCGCTCTCCTAGAAAAAATAAACAAAAATCAAGGATAATGTACAGGGATCGGGTGAAAGAGGGTGCATCTGTTAAAACTGTCCATAAACTGCTGATAAAACAGAACATCCAGCTACATCGTTTTCCAACTGTCCTGAATTTAGAGGGACTGTCCCCGATTTTCAGAGACAATCCTGGCAAATTTGAGTTGTCCTGGGCTGAAACGGGTGGAGCTAACAATAACTCCACTCATAAGTGGGCTTTCTGGTGCGTTCTCGGGGTTTTGGATGCACTGATTTTACCAACCTAAATGTTAAGTATGTATCTATGTGCTTTATCTTTACATGCATGACTAATTTCAAGGAGTTCTCCAGGTTTGTACCCAAAAAGCCTTTCAGCTAACCTACAGAAAGACACTGTGTAGTACTTAACCTATTATATCGCTCCACCAATTCCATGATCTCGGCTGGGATCATGTGATAACCCTGTTTCTTCCGGTTCAGCTACATCTACATTAGGCAGCTGAACAGAAAGTAAGGGCAGCACATCCAGGTGTGACCAAGGAGCAGCCCGACTGGCGGTCATGAGATCAAAGCCGGGATCGTGGAATCAGCAGACCGATGAAGGGGAAGTACTGCTCACAGTGTCTTTCTGAAACAGGTTATCTGAAATGGGCTTTTCAGTTACAGGTCCGAAGAATCCCTTTGAAGGGTACCCAAACTTCTGCAAAAAAAATAAAAAATTAGAGGGCAGAAGCACTGATGTGGCTTGTTTTTTCAGGGGTTTATTTGTACCAAAGGGGTGCATCAGAGCGCTGTATCAGCACAACATGTGTGGGCTCTGTTCAATTCCCGCCACATCTACTCGGATTAAAGGGGTATTCCCACCTTAGACATTGATGGCATACTGCTATCAATGTCAGATAGGTGTGCCACGACTGGGACCCACACCAATCTCCAGAACGGTACTCTGGATGTGAACAGAGCAGCCGCACATACGTGGCCACCTTCCGTTTACTCTTATGGGAGTTCAAAAAGTTCTAGCAGTCCCATGGTGGTAAACGTAGAGGTGGCTGCGTTTGCTCAGTGCGCTCTCTATTCTCCACTATCGGATTTCCAAAAACAGCTGAGCACGCTCACGCTACTATTTTAGGAACTCCCATAGTGATGAATGTATAGAACATTGTGCATGCATGGGGTGGTCTCCTTCACTTTATGGATCCCGGTATCTAGGCAAGTGTGGGTCTCAGAGATGGGAGCCACACCAATCTGACAGTGATGGCATATTGTAGCGATACGCCACCAATGTCCCAGATGGGCCAACCACTTTAATGTTGCAGGTTACAGAGACTGAGGAGGCTACACAGGCTGAGCTAAAGCACCAGTCCAGACGAATGTGTAAGAGTACACTTTTTGCAAAAAAAAAAAAAAAAAAGTCTATGCTGCCTATACAAGCATTACTGCTACATCTGTTGATGACCTATCATTAGTCATCAATATCTGATGGTTGAGGGTCCGATTCCCAGTATCACCACCAATCAGCTGTTGAAGAGGCTGGTCGCAGTAGTCCTCAACACAGCAACGTACATCGTCTATAGGGCAGCGCTTGGTATTTCAGCTCAGCCACATTCACTTGGACGAGACTGAACTGCACAAACGCCATGTGGCTGCTAGACTTGACCGCCATTCCTACCAACAGGTGATTGATGAGGGTGCCGGGAGTCGGACCCCCACTGATCAGATACTTATGACCTATCCTGAGGACAGATAATCAATATTTAATTCACAGAAATCCCCCTTTAAGACATGAAAGCTGAGCTTGGATTAGTTGCTATGGGCAACAAAGACCGTCTTACTAGTAGACAGTTTTGATAAATGAGGCCCACCATCGCTAAATTAAATCAAAAGCAGATAATCATGCCAAGTAAAACACACCTTAAGGGCACACAGTTGTATAAGCGTACGAGCTCAGAGTCATACGAAGAAGTAGCATGGCACCCATAGAAGTCTATGAGGCGATACCGCAACTCTTTTGAATGTTCCATCAGATGCCACATTACGGAAGAATTCTCCCTTGGAATCATTCTGGCAGAATGATAAAATCGTATAAGAAAATATGCTGTTGCCCAAAGCAACCAATCACCATGCAGCTTTTATTTTTCGAAGGTACTGTAACAGATTAAAGCTGTGATGTGATTGGTTGCTACAAAGACAGTTTTCCTTTTGGACAGCTTGTTTTTTAAGGGAGACGCTGTACTTAAAAAGGTGTCAAACAGAGGTAGGGTGAGGTGTGACTACAAGCTTCTGGCACACAGCCGGAGGGGTTCCTTGTGCCTCTCTACAGGCTCCATGTCTGAGGTGTGACTACAGGTTCATGGCACACAGCTGCAGGGGTCTCTTGTGCTTCCCTACAGGTTCCATGTCTGAGGTGTGACTACAGGTTCACGGCACAGCCGCAGGGGTCTCTTGTGCTTCCCTACAGGTTCCATGTCTGAGGTGTGACTACAGGCTCGTGGCACACAGCTGAGGTGGTCTCTTGTGCTTCCCTACAGGTTCCATGTCGGAGGTGTGACTACAGGCTCGTGGCACACAGCTGCGGGGGTCTCTTGTGCTTCCCTACAGGTTCCATGTCTGAGGTGTGACTACAGGCTCATGGCACACAGCTGCAGGGGTCTCTTGTGCTTCCCTACAGGTTCCATGTCTGAGGTGACACTACAGGCTCGTGGCACACAGCCAAGGGGGTTCCTTGTGCCCAGGGCCAGACTGAGGTTCCTTGGGCCCACCAGAGAAAATAATTCTTGGGGCCCAACCTCCATATCATCAATAAAGTGTAATAGGTTTTGATTAAAATAAATAGAACCTAATGGCAACTTAGTTGTTTCTAAAGGCAGCTCCAGAAGTTTTCTCTCTAAACCCTTGGGGCCCACTATAGTATCAGAGCCTGGGCCCAAGTCCCATACTGGTTCTCTGGTGGGCCAGTCCGACACTGCTTGTGCCTCCCTACAGGCTCCATGTCTAAAGTATGACTACAGGTTCGTGGCGCACAGCCACGGGAGTCCCTTGTGCCTTCCTATAGGCACCATGTTTGAGGTGTGACTACAAATTAGTGGCACACAGCCGCAGGGGCTCCTTGTGCCACCCTACAGGCTTCATGTCTTAGACTAAGCTGTCTATTACGGTGAAGTCACCTGTAATACTGCCGAGGAAAGCACATCTCATCCGAATCTGAGCCTGAACACATGTTAAACAGATTGAATGCACGTACATTTTTTTTTTTTCCTTTTTCTTCTTAAAACTTTAATTATTTAAGAGGAAGGTCTGTTCAGTGGGTGTCTCACAAACAGGCTCCCTGAAAACTTGACACACACTACTGGGAACCATTCCAAGTACATTTAGTAGCCTGGTGAAATGGGGAGGGGGGGGGGGGGGAGGAGAGAAGCGGTGCTCCCCCAGGTCCTGGCCACCTGTTCTGGTGGTGCAAGAGCAGCTGAAGACTGCATGTTCATGGCTAAAGAAGCTGAATCAGAAGGGTTGTCACCTCACATCCACTGAAATAACCGAGGAGGTGAACAACGTGTTCTTGGAAATACAATAATGTCTTCAAGAACACAAATATGACCATGTTCTTTATAAAGAAATCTTTTATTTATTTATTTTTTATGAAATGTCTTCTCGACTCTTACACAGGTATTAGAGGGTTTGTCTTCATGACAACAGTTCCAGTGCCCGTTGGGTTTATCACTCAGTTTTTTAAATGGGTTCTCCAAGATTCTGATATTGATGGCCTGTCTTCAGGATAGGTCCTCAACATCAGATTGGACGGGGTCCTGCCAATTTGATATTTGAAGACGCTGTGGCACTCTGGTGAGCACCAAGTCCTCTTCCTAGGCCAGTCACATTTAGGCCTAGTTGACACTTCACTCATTTGATCAGTGATGTCCATCAGTAATTATGAGCCAAAACCAGAAGTGGAGCCTACACAGAGATAAGGTATGAGGAAAACATCTACACCTGTTCTGTGTTTTTCACTGGCACCTGGTTTTGGCTCACAATTACTGGTGGAAATCACTGAAGTGTGAATTAGGCCTTATCAGTCATGTGGCCTAGGTGTAGCTCAGTCCCATTCAAGTGAATGGGTCCGAGCTGCAATATCAAGCATGGCCACTATCCGACAGATGGAGCTGTGCTTGATAAGTTGTGGAGCTGTGCTTAGTGCACTTCGACTACTGGAGGTCCTTTTTATTACTACTGTTCCCCGCAAATCATGCCAACCTTTTCAACTTTTGAGGAGCATGGCACAAAAAGTGTATTTTTTTTGTTTGTTTTTTATGAATGAATATCGGCCTCTGAATGAAGGGTCTGTGGTGAGAGAAGTGAAAGATTTTAAAGGGGTTCTCTGCTTTGGGAAATAATCCCTACTTGTTAGAAAGGTCCCTCGGAAAAAAGGAGATCACAAAGTGTCGCCCTTGCTTGGATCCCAAGTGATCATCCGTAATCAGGGCAGTAAGTATTCTATTTCCCTGCAGCGCCCCCACAGGTGAGCCTAAACATTACTCAGCAACTATTCAAATGTATTGTTATTATCCACATTGCTTCCTTTGCTGGCTGGATTCATTTTTCCATCACATTATACACTGCTCGTTTCCATGGTTACGACCACCCAGCAATCCATCAGTGGTGGTCGTGCTTGCACACTATAGGAGAAATAGTCAGCCTCTCTGGTGACCAGGACCATAGGAGAGCACATAGGATAGTGCTTTTTCTTACATTGTGCAAGTATCACCACCACTGATGGATTGCAGGGTGGTCTGTAACCATGGAAACGAGCAGTGTATAATGTGATAGAAAAATGAATCCAGCCAGCAAAGGAGGCAATATGGATAACAACAATACATTAGTAAGAGCCTTGTATTAACGTTCTCTACATGATAAATGCCACTTACTGAAGTGAGACAACCCCTTTAAGAGGGCTGGCCACTGTAGAGGTCAATGTCAAAGGGGAAGAGCGCTGTGGAGGTCACCGTTAAGAGAGTGGGGCACTTTGGAGGTCACTGTTATGGGGAACACTGTAGTCGAAATATACCAGTGCGAAACCGGGTCAGTGCGAAACTAGGGGGGGGGGGGGGGGGGGAGAGATACAGTGAGGGCAGCAGCAGTCTGCCTGGAGCGCGTCTCCGCAGTTAATTAAACAGAAGAGATGAACGCTGCTAAGGCACAAAACGGGCCACTTTATATTACAAAAATGGTCAACCCCTATACATTACAAAAAATAAATAAGAGACAGTCACACTTTAACATTTCCTTCCATTGGAGGGAGACTGAACACTCCATAGTGGGTGTGTAAGACCAGGCTCCATGACACCTCCATTCATGTGCTGCGGAGGTAACCATGCACACAATGCAGCATTATAAAGATTAATTCATTCCATGTAATAAACAAATAGGAGCGGCCGGATGGAGAATACCAATATGGACGGCCTCGTGTCTGATTAATTTCTCTGCATAAAATCCATACACAATGCATTGTGGAAATGGAGCGGCATCCATCTGCATTATACACGGAGATCTGACTCCACATACAGACGTGGACAAAATTGTTGGTACCCTTTGGTCAATGAAAGAAAAAGTCACAATGGTCACAGAAATAACTTTAATCTGACAAAAGTAATAATAAATTAAAATTCTATAAATGTTAACCAATGAAAGTCAGACATTGTTTTTCAACCATGCTTCAACAGAATTATGTAAAAAAATAAACTCATGAAACAGGCATGGACAAAAATGATGGTACCCCTAGAAAACACAGAACATAATGTGACCAAAGGGACATGTTAATTCAAGGTGTGTCCACTAATTAGCATCACAGGTGTCTACAACCTTGTAATCAGCCATTGGGCCTATATATATGGCTCCAGGTAATCACTGTGTTGTTTGGTGATATGGTGTGTACCACACTCGACATGGACCAGAGGAAGCAAAGGAAAGAGCTGTCTCAAGAGATCAGAAAGAAAATTATAGACAAGCATGTTAAAGGTAAAGGCTATAAGACCATCTCCAAGCAACTAGATGTTCCTGTGAGTACAGTTGCACATATTATTCATAAGTTTAAGATCCATGGGACTGTAGCCAACCTCCCTGGACGTGGCCGCAGGAGGAAAATTGATGACAAATCTAAGAGACGGATAATCCGAATGGTAACAAAAGAGCCTAGAAAGACTTCTAAAGAGATTCAAGGTGAACTTCATGCTCAAGGAACATCAGTGTCAGATCGCACCATCCGTCGTTGTTTGAGCCAAAGTGGACTACATGGGAGACGACCAAGGAGGACACCATTGTTGAAAACGAATCATAAAAAAGCAAGACTGGAATATGCCAAACTACATGTTGACAAGCCACAAAGCTTCTGGGAGAATGTCCTGTGGACAGATGAGACAAAAATCGAAGTTTTTGCCAAGGCACATCAGCTGTATGTTCACAGACGAAAAAATGAAGCATATCAAGAAAAGAACACTGTCCCTACTGTGAAACATGGAGGAGGCTCTGTTATGTTCTGGGGCTGCTTTGCTGCGTCTGGCACAGGGTGTCTTGAATCTGTGCAGGGTACAATGAAATCTCAAGACTATCAAGGAATTCTAGAGAGAAATGTACTAGCCAGTGTCAGAAAGCTTGGTCTCAGTCGCAGGTCATGGGTCTTGCAACAGGACAATGACCCAAAACACACCGCTAAAAACACCCAAGAATGGCTAAGAGGAAAAAATTGGACTATTCTAAAGTGGCCTTCTATGAGCCCTGACCTCAATCCTATTGAGCATCTTTGGAAGGAGCTGAAACATGCAGTCTGGAAAAGGCACCCTTCAAACCGGACACAACTGGAGCAGTTTGCTCATGAGGAGTGGGCCAAAATACCTGCTGAGAGGTGCAGATGTCTCATTGACAGTTACAGGAAGCGTTTGATTGCAGTGATTGCCTCAAAAGGTTGCGCAACAAAATATTAAGTTAGGGGTACCATCATTTTTGTCCATGCCTGTTTCATGAGTTTATTTTTTTACATAATTCTGTTGAAGCATGGTTGAAAAACAATGTCTGACTTTCATTGGTTAACATTTATAGAATTTTAATTTATTATTACTTTTGTCAGATTAAAGTTATTTCTGTGACCATTGTGACTTTTTCTTTCATTGACCAAAGGGTACCAACAATTTTGTCCACGTCTGTATATGTACAGCCCTGGATGACACCATTAACATTCCAGTCAGCAGAGCGGTATAATTTACAGTGTGCCTGACATCTTCTATCTATATGCAGAAGTAGCGGGTTCCATCATAGAGAAGCGGTGGTGACGAGTATAGCGGGAGAAAGCTCGCTCTTTTATCATTACATAAGGGAAAGGTCTGGTAATCTGGGAAGTCTAGAATAAGTTTTATACATTCATAGAGTTTTTTTTCCTACAGTTCATATGGACCATAAAAATGGTGCACCAAATGTATTAAAACGGTGCACTTCTATTAATTTGGCGCTTTCTGGCTTTGTCTATGGGAAAACATAACGGGTCCCGTTATGCAAAATGAAAAACAAAGTCCTGTCGACAGGACTTTGTTTTCAGTCTTGGATAACTGGACCCAGACGGATCCGTTTTGATTCCCATAGACTTCTATTAGGGAGGAATACAAACGGAACGTCTTTTAAAGGCTTCCGTTTTGCATTCCGTCATAATACAAGTCTATGGGCAGAAGAACGGATCCGTCCTTCTGTCTTATGGATTCCGTTATTTTCCATTATAACCATGTTATAATGGAAAGCCATAACGGAATCCCTAAACCAGGCATCCTCAAACTGTGGCCCTCCAGCTGTTGCAAAACTACAACTCCCAGCATGCCCGAAAAGCCTACAGCAGGGCATTGTGGGAGTTGTAGTTTTACAACAGCTGGAGGGACGCAGTTTGAGGATGCCTGCCCTAAAAGCTAGTGCAAACCCATCCTAAGTCTGATTCAGCAGAACCATGGGTTTTGTGGATGGGATATGGATGTTAAAATGTGGCTTTATTACAGCCATCTGACACTGACCTATAGCTGGTTTCACACGTTTAGGCTACATACACACGACCGTGCCATTTTTTGCAGTCCGCAAAAAACGGAATCTGCCCGTGTGCTTTCCGCAATTTACGGAACGGGCGGCCCATTGTAGACATGCCTAGTCTTGACTGCAAAATGGACAAGAATAGGACATGATATTTTTTTTTGTGGGGCCGTGAAACAGAGCCACAGAGTGCTGTCCGCACAAAAACTGAGGCTTGGATGCGGACCCGAAAAATGGTCGTGTGCATGAGGCCTTAGAGCCAAGGAAATCCTAAGATTCTGTCCAGAGGGATCAGGAAAGAAAGCTTTGGGAAAGCCTTCCCTGACTTGACACGTGCCATACCACCTTCATGTGGACCGGCCGGAGGTTGTTCCCGTGAGAGGCCAGGTTTACAGTAGGTCATCGGAAAGGGCAGGCGCGGGCTCCACCTATACAACCTCACACGTGTGTGTTATTCATGAGATTATGGATGAGATTCTGTGATCTCCGGGATCACCACTTGTAATTCAGGACTAATTAATAATGCATGCCACGGTAATTACTTTACCGCTCCTTCGACATTAAATATGCCATTAAACAAAACCGGAAAAATAAGTGTCCTGCGCAAAATGATAAACACAATCCGGGTCCAGATTCTTAATGTACAAAACCCCTAATTTACTGGAGGCGAGCGGAAATTTTCATCAGCGACACTCGCAGCTGTGTGTGTCATAAAATCAGTCATCCTTGAGAAAGAATCATCACTGATGTTAACCAGTCAGGGGAAAATACACGGCCGGCCCTTTCCCGATGCAGGTACGCCGTAAATATGACAAGACGCCATTTGCATAAGAGATGCTTTGTGCAGCTGCAGCCGGCAAGGTGCACTGCATTAGTATGGATTCTGGGTGACTCCGAGCTGAGGGATAAAGTGTTCTGCTAATCAGCCCGGCAGCAGGGCCAGGGGACGCCAGAGAATGTGGGGGGCGTCACATGAAGCAGGACATGCTTTGGAGGTAATGACCCTGATTCCCAGCAGGCAGCAATGACTGCTTCCTTATGTGAGCTGTTAGGTCGTGCCCACAGCTCTGCTCTGCCCATTAGACATATACGACACCATGCGGGAGCGGCTCCGAACTATAGCGTCATTCACTATACCGTACATCAAATGCCAGCAATACAATTTAACCACTTCAGCCCCGCTAGGTGAAACCCCCTTCATGACCAGAGCACTTTTTACACTTCGGCACTACACTCCTTTCACCGTTTATTGCTCGGTCATGCAACTTACCACCCAAATGAATTTTACCTCCTTTTCTTCTCACTAATAGAGCTTTCATTTGGTGGTATTTCATTGCTGCTGGCATTTTTACTTTTTTTGTTATTAATCAAAATGTAACGATTTTTTTGCAAAAAAATGACATTTTTCACTTTCAGCTGTAAAATTTTGCAAAAAAAAACGACATCCATATATAAATTTTTCGCCAAATTTATTGTTCTACACGTCTTTGATAAAAAAAAAAAATGTTTGGGCAAAAAAAAAAAATGGTTTGGGTAAAAGTTATAGCATTTACAAACTATGGTACAAAAATGTGAATTTCCGCTTTTTGAAACAGCTCTGACTTTCTGAGCACCTGTCATGATTCCTGAGGTTCTACAATGCCCAAACAGTAGAAAACCCCCACAAATGACCCCATTTCGGAAAGTAGACACCCTAAGGTATTCGCTGATGGGCATAGTGAGTTCATAGAACTTTTTATTTTTTGTCACAAGTTAGCGGAAAATGATGATGATTTTATTTTTTTATTTTTTCTTACAAAGTCTCATATTCCACTAACTTGCGACAAAAAATAAAAAATTCTAGGAACTCTCCATGCCCCTCACAGAATACCTTGGGGTGTCTTCTTTCCAAAATGGGGTCACTTGTGGGGTAGTTATACTGCCCTGGCAATTTAGGGGCCCAAATGTGTGAGAAGAACTTTGCAATCAAAATGTGTAAAAAATGACCGGTGAAATCCAAAAGGTGCACTTTGGAATATGTGCCCCTTTACGCACCTTGGCTGCAAAAAAGTGTCACACATCTGGTATCGCCGTACTCAGGAGAAGTTGGGCAATGTGTTTTGGGGTGTCATTTTACATATACCCATGCTGGGTGAGAAAAATATCTTGGTCAAATGCCAACTTTGTATAAAAAAATGGGAAAAGTTGTCTTTTGCCAAGATATTTCTCTCACCCAGCATGGGTATATGTAAAATGACACCCCAAAACACATTCCCCAACTTCTCCTGAGTACGGCGATACCAGATGTGTCACACTTTTTTGCTGCCAAGGTGGGCAAAGGGGTGCATATTCCAAAGTGCACCTTTCAGATTTTGCAGGCCATTTTTTACACATTTTGATTGCAAAGTACTTCTCACACATTTGGGCCCCTAAATTGCCAGGGCAGTATAACTATGCCACAAGTGACCCCATTTTGGAAAGAAGACACCCCAAGGTATTCCGTGAGGGGCACGGCGAGTTCCTAGAATTTTTTATTTTTTGTCACAAGTTAGCGGAAAATGATGATTTTTTTTTTTTCTCTCTTTTTTCCTTACAAAGTCTCATATTCCACTAACTTGCGACAAAAAATAAAAAATTCTAGGAACTCGCCGTGCCCCTCACGGAATACCTTGGGGTGTCTTCTTTCCAAAATGGGGTCACTTGTGGCGTAGTTATACTGCCCTGGCAATTTAGGGGCCCATATGTGTGAGAAGTACTTTGCAATCAAAATCTGTAAAAAATGACCGGTGAAATCCGAAAGGTGCACTTTGGAATATGTGCCCCTTTGCCCACCTTGGCATCAAAAAAGTGTCACACATCTGGTATCGCCGTACTCAGGAGAAGTTGGGGAATGTGTTTTGGGGTGTCATTTTACATATACCCATGCTGGGTGAGAGAAATATCTTGGCAAAAGACAACTTTTCCCATTTTTTTATACAAAGTTGGCATTTGACCAAGATATTTTTCTCACCCAGCATGGGTATATGTAAAATGACACCCCAAAATCACCCCCCTGTAAGGCTCCATTCAGACGTCCGTATGCTTTTTGCGGATCCGATCCATGTATCCGTGGATCCGTAAAAATCATACGGACGTCTGAACGGAGCCTGACAGGGGGGTGATCAATGACAGGGGGGTGATCAGGGAGTTTATATGGGGTGATCATGGGTGATCAGGGGTTTATAAGGGGTTAATAAGTGATGGGGGGGGGGGGGTGTAGTGTAGTGTGGTGTTTGGTGCGACTGTACTGACCTACCTGAGTCCTCTGTTGGTCGATCCTAACAAAAGGGACCACCAGAGGACCAGGTAGGAGGTATATTAGACGCTGTTATGAAAACAGCGTCTAATATACCTGTTAGGGGTTAAAAAATTTGGATCTCCAGCCTGCCAGCGAGCGATCGCCGCTGGCAGGCTGGAGATCCACTCGCTTACCTTCCGTGCCTGTGAGCGCGCGCGCCTGTGTGCGCGCGTTCACAGGAAATCCCGGCCCTCGCGAGATGACGCGTATATGCGTCGTCGTGCGCAGGGCTGCCGCCTCCGGACCGCACATCTGCGTTAGGCGGTCCGGAGGCGGTTAAAGGGGTTCTCCGCGCTAAATAGAAATTTAAATGAGAGAAATTTAAATAAATAAAAATATATAAAACACACCTTTTGAAAGCCCCTGCCGCCGTTCCAGCATTGCGGCTTCTGTCTCCACTAGGCATGCGCCCGCTAAAGCCTCTTTGTTTATGTAACTGTATATGGAATCATAAACTTCCTATATCTAAGGCCTCATGCACACGGCCGTTGTTTGTGTCTGCATCCGAGCCACCATTTTGGCGGCTCAGATGCGGACCCATTCACTTTAATGGGGCCGCAAAAGATGCGGACAGCACTCAGTGTGCTGTCCGCATCCGTTGCTGCGTTCCGCGGCCCCGCAATTTTTTTTTTAACATGTCCTATGAGTTTTGAGGTGTTTTGCACGCACGTGATAAAAAACGGAATATATACAAACATCATCTCTTAGCAACCATCCGTGGAAAACTGATTTTGACGCAGCTCCATTCACTTCTATGGGGCCAGCGCTGTGTGAAAATCGCAGCATATAGAACATGCTGCGATTTTCACGCAATGCACAAGTGATGTGTGAAAACGCAAATGTACACAGCCCCATTCAAGTGAATTGCGAGTGTTAAAGGGGCCCAAGTCTAGAGACTGACGAGACATACAACCTATATCATTAAAGGGGTCACAAGTTAATAAATCTTCAGACTTGACACTTAGATATTAAAGGGATTGGCCAGAATTAGAAAAAAAAAAAAACATGGTTGCTTGCACCACACCTGTCCGTGGGGTTGTGTGCAGCATTACAATGGAGCAGGGCTGCAGTACCGTGCACAACCCATAGACAGGTGGGGCACTGGTTTTGGAGGAAAGTCACCATGTTTTTCTAACCCTTGGTAACCCATTTAAGTCTAAGTATTTTTGTGGGGATTTTTCTTGGCTTGTTAAAGGGAGTCTGTCACCACATTTGACCATATTAGACAGATCCTATAGCGTTATATGTGCCACCCAGCAGTTAAAAACGGTACCTTTGTTGCATATAACCGAGTCTTCTTTCTGCCAAAAATGAACTTTGAAGATTGTGTAAACGAGCCCTCTCAAGTGCCCAGAGACTCGTAGCTGGCGCATGCGCAATGCGATGCCCGGTCCTGGCAGGGCATCGCAATACCTACTGCGCATGCGCCGGCTACGAATTTGTCCGCGCAGCCGCAATGGAAAAGGCGAGGGGAGGGGAGTAAACGGGCGGGCACAGGCACAAGGAGGGCAGGGTTATGAGCCGTTAGGGAGGTCCGGTCTTGGGCTCGAAAGATTGAGACACCGCCCTGGGCACTTGAGAGGGCTCGTTTACACAATCTTCAAAGTTCATTTTTGGCAGAAAGAAGACTCTGTTATATGCAACAAAGGTACCGTTTTTAACTGCTGGGTGGCACATATAACGCTATAGGATCTGTCTAATATGGTCAAATGTGGTGACAGACTCCCTTTAAAAACACCATGAGTGTCAGTCACTTATTTTCTGCAATTAATTAGTATTTATTGTTTATGTTTTTCAAGTTGCAGAGATAAGTAAAACGGCCTACACCTATGGGACAGTCTAAAGGGAGCCTATCACATGGAAATTCGCTGTCACACCAGACACGATGCCTTGTGGGCCTAGCTGAATGGAATAATACTTCTCACTTAGCAATCCATTGCTCATTTGCAAATGTACTTTTAGTCTATATGCAAATAAGCAGTTAAAGGGAACCCGTCATCAACATTATGCTGCCCATACTAACGGCAGCATAGAGTAGTGACAGGTGAGTTGATTTCAGGGGTCTGTCATTTATAAGTAAAAAGTAAGTGGTTGCCGAGAACCAACATCACAATCATTGCATACCGGGCCTGGAAAAGAGTCCCGGCCACCTGAGAAAAGTCCTGGTTATTCATGAATTCCTGCTCTCCTGCTGATGGCTGACAGTCTTCTACCTAGTTTTCTCCCTCTCTGTCTAGCAGATAACTGCCAATCATCAGCAGATGGTGAGAGCAGGAGATTAGGAATAACCAGGACTCTTCTCAGGTAGATTGGACTCTTTTCGAGGCCTGGGCTGCAGTGATTATGATGCTGGTTCTCAGCAACCACTTACTTTTAGCTGATGAGTGACACACGGCTGACATCTGCATTGCTGTCACTATTTTATGCTGCCCTCAGTGAGGTGAGCATAACGTTGATGGCAGGTTCCCTTTAAGTGCACCAAGGACGGGCTCAAGACACTGTGTGCATCCTTACTCCTCCCACTTCCTCTGCCAGCCCCTCCCTCTCATTGATTGGCAGGGCCAGTCTCCTGCACAGTCAGCTCTCCTGGCTCTCTCAGTCAAGAAGGAAAGGGATGGGTTGGCAGAGGTAGGAGAAGAAAAAGGGTGCACAGAGTGGCTTTGGCCCATCCCCCAGTGCACTTAACTGATAATCTGCATATGGGCTAAATGTACTGATTCTCCAGAATGAAGCAACAGTTCATTAAAGGGCATCTCTCAGCAGATTTGGACCTATGACACTGTTTCACCTGTTACATGTGCACTTGACATCTGTGTTGGTCCCATGTTCATATGTGCCAGCATTGCTGAGAAAAATTATGTTTTAATACATGTAAATGAGCCTCTAGGAGCAATGGGGGCGTTACCATTACACCTAGAGGCTCTGCTCTCTCTACAACTGCCCCTACCACTCCGCTCTGATTGACAGGGCCAGGCAGTGAAACCATCATACCGGTCTGGCTCTGTTGACCAAAGTGCAGAGGGGGAGGCAGTTGCAGAGAGATTTGAGCCTCTAGGTGTACTGGTAACGCCCCCGTTGCTCCTAGAGGCTCATTTGCATATATTAAATCTTCATTTTTCTCAGCAATGCGGGCACATATGAACATGGGACCAACACAGATGTCTTCAGCTGCCAAGCGCACATGTAACAGGTCAGCCAGTGTCATAGGGACAAATCTGCTGAGAGATGCCCTTTAAGTGAAAGGCATCATTACATTCCGCTGAGCTTGCCCTACGAGGCACTGCGCCTGGTTTATCAGTGAATTTCCTGATGAGGCTCCTTTCTGAATCTGAAACAACTGTAGATGATCTCCTCGATAAGGCCATTGTACTGCACATGTTTTGATGCATCCTATAGCCACCATAACGGTCACACTCTAGTGCCACGCATTAAGCCCGTCTGAATAAAAACCTGGCGGTGCACCGGCATGCCAATCCCTACGTCTCAAAGAAGTCTGTCCTACATCTCCCATTCCGCAGGAGAGCCCTGCTGAATAGGACACATCGGTCTGTCAGAAAGCCTTCACATTACCATGCATCACATTAAGGGAGATAACAATAGACCCAGCTCCATCATAAATCACGTGAGACTCGGTACATGGAATTAGCCGATACTGCATAATGTAAGAACCTGTATGGGAAGAGCATTAATCTAATGTAATATTCACCACAACATCCCAGGAGAGGAGCCCGGGCTACTAAAACAATCCTCCATGTGTTTCCAGAAAAGCCATTTTTATTAGTATGCACTTTGTTCTCATATTAGGAGCCGTGAGGTTTTTTTAGTCCATAAAAGCAATATCGCACTTTCCTATGAGTGGCAATAAAGCAGGAATACGAGACTACGACCAGGAGCCGTGATTCAGGGAAAATAAACATTTCCATTTACTTTCTTCCTGCCTGAGGGGGGAAAATACAGGAAACGGAGACACGAGGGAGTTGTAGGATATGGAATGGCTGTAAACCAGCAGCTTCATAAAGCCTTTACTCCAGATCTAGATATACATGCATTCTGATACCCTAACCCTACTCAATGGTAACCACTACTGGTTGGTAGCCACTAGACTGGTCAAAATAGGGTCCTATCAGGTGACCGTGTTACCAAAGATGAGGGATTACAAGTGTCTGGTTCTTCCTTCTTCAGAAATTATATGCCTGTTTACCGAAGCTAAACAGACCTGTTAATGGACATGCCCGACTGGCCAACAACCATCTTAAAAGGTAGGATACGCCATCGTTTATTGATCAGTGCAGAGACTGTTTGCTCCTTCAAAGCTTTTTATTGTACAGAGGCGCTACCAGCCTCAACCACGCGGGGAACTCTCACACAGGGCCATTCACTTGAACAGAGCTGTGTTGCAGGTTACAGCACAAGCGGGTAGCCGGGTATACCGCAGGACATGGGAAATGTCAAAGGGTTTCTGTCCCTTCATTCTCCAGAATGGCATCATAGTACTATTGCATTAATCTGTGATATATTGTGTCTCTGTTTAAAGAAAACTTCACTCATCCTCCTTTTCCAGTGGCCTGGATCCACCATCCTTCCTCTGCTCCCTTGTGGTGGGCCCGGCCTCTGTAGTCACCCATTTCTTCTCCCTGGCAGGCTGCTTAGTGTTGGCAAGGCCTCTCCCCTCTGACAGTAGGGCGTGTATGGTCTCCACAGCCTTTAAAGGGCCCGTGCATGCACACCATAATTAACACGAGCCAATGACTGGTCACCCTTGGACACTTAAGGCACCTTCCCCTATAGGAGCGTGCCTGAGCAATAGGTTTCCTAGGTTGCTAGTGTCCTGTGAATGTATGATGTTTCTGTTGGCTGCTTTTGTACTGACTTCCTGTCTGTTTACTGGTTTCTGACCCTCCTCTACTTAACATGACCTGTACCTGACCTCCGTATTAACTGTTTGCCTGCCCTGACCTCAGCCTGAACCTGACCACGATTTTGCCTGACCCGTTGGTGCTCTGGATCAGTGTCTTTTGACCTCCGTGGGTCAGCTGTCAACCACACAGAGACTACCCCAGGAGGCAGCAGTCTGGTAGTTCCCATGCAGCAAAGTCCAGATTCCTGTACCGGGGTTAAAGGATGGAAACCAGAGGACTGCAAGAATAATGCCCTTAAGATTAGCCCAAAACCAAATCTGATGGATGACAGTGGTTCCACACTCACTGCTGTAATACAGCGCTATCCATGGTCACCCATGAGGTCATATTGTAAAAATAAATAAATTCTATATATTACAAGTCTCCACAGGATGGAACAGTGTAGTCTGCTACACAAAGCCATACCTTTTTTATTTTTGCAGCAGACAACTAAACCAGCTAGACAGAGCAAAAGGACAGACACTCTATTGACCTCCATCTGACTAATGGAGCACTATTGACATACTTATTGTGTATGTTGGGAAACGTTACTGGCATGCACACAAAACATGGAGCCCCAAAGAAAGGAGGATCTCAGATAGGGTCTTAGGCTACTTTCACACCTGCGTTCGGAGCGGATCCGTCTGGTATCTGCACAGACGGATCCGCACCTATAATGCAAACGCTTAGATCCGTTCAGAACGGATCTGTTTGCATTACCATGAACAAAAGAAAAAAAAAAATTTATTTTTTGTTCATGATAGTGCAAACGGATCCGTTTTGACTTTACAATGCAAGTCAATGGGGACGGATCCGTTTGACGCTGACACAATATGGTGCAATTGCATACGGATCCGTCCCCATTGACTTTACATTGAAAGTCAGGAGTCCCTATTATACCATCGTCTCAGAGAGTTTTCTCCAATCCGATGGTATATTTTAACTTGAAGCGTCCCCATCACTATGGGAACTCCTCTATGTTAGAATATACCATCGGATTTGAGTTAGATCGTGAAAATCAGATCCGACAGTATATTCTAACAAAGAGGGGTTCCCATAGTGATGGGGACGCTTCAAGTTACAATATACTGAGAACTGTGTACATGACTGCCCCCTGCTGCCTGGCAGCCCCTGATCTCTTACTGGGGGCTGTGATCCGCACAATAAACCTCTTAGATGCCGCACCTGAGGGGTTAATTGTGCGTATCATAGCCCCCTGTAAGAGATCAGGGGCTGCCAGGCAGCAGGGGGCAGACCCCCCCTCCCTCCCCAGTTTTAATTTCATTGGTGGCCAGTCTTCGGATCCGTCTGTATGAAAGTAGCCTACGGACACGGATCATGGATGCGGATGCCAATCTTGTGTGCATCCGTGTTCTTTCACGGACCCATTGACTTGAATTGGTCCGTGAACCGTTGTCCGTCAAAAAAATAGGACAGGTAATATTTTTTTTTTTTACGGACAGGAAACACGGATCACGGCCGCTGATGAACAACGGTGCATTTTCCGTGTTTTCAACGAACCCATTGAAAGTCAATGGGTCCACAGAAAATCACGGAAAACGGAACAACGGCCACTGTCGTGTGCATGAGGCCTTATTCAAACAATCAGTGTTCGGTCAGTCATTTTCATCAGTGATTGTGAGCCAAAACCAGGTGCAGCTCTAAACACAGAACAGGTGCAGATCTTTCCCTTCTCCCTTATGCCTGTGGAGGCTCCAATCCTGGTTTTGGCTCACAATCACTGATGGAAATCACTGACCAAAACACTGACTGTGTGAATAAAGCCGAATGCACACGGGTATGTTCCACGGCCGTGAGCGGTCCGTAGTAACACGGCCTGGATTTCTGCTGAGAGCAGGAGAGCACGGCGTCATTGGTTGCTATGACGCCGATGCACTACAGTAATACACTTGTATAGATCATACGAGTGTATTACTGTAGTGCAGCAGCGGCATGAAGCGCACGGCGTCATAGCAACCAATGACGCCGTGCGCTCCTGCTCTCAGCTGGAATCCAGGCCGTGTTACCACGGACCGCTCAAGGCCGTGAAACACAGCCGTGTGCATTCGGCTTAAGGCATTACAGTTCTACATGGTGGTATACCAGCTTTTCCAGTATATTGAAAAGCAAATCTGCCTTGCTATGGCACTATTTAGGAACGAGGAGAAGGATTTATTTTGATAGAATTAGTATTTAGCAGTTCCTACTACAGATCTGTGTAACCCAGCTTTCCTGGGACCTCAAAATGATAAATCTGTCTAGTTATGCTATAGAGCAGGGATACCCAACCTGCGGCCCTCCAGCTGTTGCAAAACTACAACTCCCAGCATACCCGGACAGCCTACAGCAGGGCATGGTGGGAGGGCCGAAGGTTGGGCATCCCTGCTATAGAGGATTTGTCATGGGATTCTTACTCGGCTTTTCCAGGCCCCGGACTAGCAAACCTAGGTATTGTACAATACAGGGGATTAAAAAATTCATAAACAGGCTTATTTGACATTCTGCAACCTGGAAAAGCTGAATAATAATGTCTGCAGGTGGTCATAAATTGGTTTTATAAAATACCCACAATGCTGCCCTGATATATTGTGTGAATCTATCATATGGTACGACCCAGAGCTTTTCCTGGACTTTGAAAGGCAAGTTCATCTAACCATACAAATGGATTCACCACCACATAACTAGGCACATTTTGAATTCAGAAGTCTGGGAAAGCTGGGTAACAACCTAAGCAGAGATATAATGGAGGCCACACTTGTTACATACATTCTGTGTGTATACAATATATGTAGTTTGGTCTCCAGCATATCTCCACATGCTCTCCAGATGTCTAAAGTTGCCAAATGGCAGTGAAGAGCGGAATTATCACCACATAACTAGGAAGCTTAGCTGTATGTTCTATGGTTTGTACCGTGTTGGTACTATTGGTACTATGTCTAGCACTGTTACCACATTTAATTTATACTATTGGTAACTAGGACATGCCTTCCAACAAAATGGCCATGGTCACTGTATAGACGAAAATTTTCCAGACTAAACTTAGCCCTCTCCTCCTAAACGTCCTAGCTCATGTACATTAGCATCAGAGGGGGGAGAAGACATGGCTGCAGCCTGAGAGAACATGCGCTGCTTCTCTATTTTATTTTCTATGTTCTGCAATTGTGATATCTTGCAAAACAAGCAAATAAGAAAGACACATAAGAAGATTATGTTACATTCTGTTGGATGTTTGGATTCTGGATTTAGTGGCCCTTTATTCTAAATGTAGAAGATGGTCTCAGCAAATGCTGATACCACCACCTACCTATGGGCAAGGTAAACTAGGGCTAGAGCAGGCATACTCAACCTGCGGCCCTCCAGCTGTTGCAAAACTACAACTCCCATAATTCCCTAACAGTCTACAGCTATCATCCTATAGAAGGGCATTGTGGGAGTTGTAGTTTTACAACAGCTGGAGGGCCATAGGTTGAGCATCCCTGGGCTAGAGCAGGAATCAGCAACCTTCGGCACTCCAGCTGCTATGAAACTACAACTCCCAGCATGCAAACTTACTTGTATTACTCTTTTTGTAATGCCCACAGAAGTGAAAGGAGGATTCTGGGAATTGTAGTTTCAGAACATCTGAAGTGTTGGACGTTGCGGATCCCTTTACTAGAGCATAAACAAGTATTAGAGCAGGGGGGGGGGGGGGTTCTAATCCAATGATCACACCAACCTTCTCTTCTACAATGGATGAGGTGGAAATGTAGCGGGTGGGAGACATAAGGTAAAAGGAGAACAGAAAGCTCATGAGTGAAGTCTCATTTCAAGCCATACCTGCTTATAGGAGGCAGAGGAGCGGGAATGTGATTTTTGCCCACAATAAACATGACTAATCCTTGTTCGATGGCTTAATGATGCGCACATGCCTTATAAGGAGGCAAGGAGTCCATGACATGCTTCAGCCTTCTTTGCATTATAGAAGCATCAGTGAGGGTCTACGTGACAGAAGATCAGTAACGCGTGACGCTATAATCCTTACCATATCATAGTAATAGCAGGTGCTGAGTGAGACGCCTAACATCATACCACTTTAGCAGCCGAGGGGGAGAATTTGCTCCTCGTCTCACCACGAAGCTGATGGTTATTAATCATTGATTAGGTGACAAATAAAATAAGTCACATGCTCAGCAACATAATAAAGACCGCAACTGCTGAGCCATGGCGGAGGTAATTACAATCCCAGCAGTAAAGACTTCAGCTATACGGGGATACAATATCATGCACATATCTTTAAATATACGGCAAGACCAAAAGGATTTGAAAGGATTAAATACTGATCACCTATCCTCTATCAGTGGGGGTCTGACTCCCGATACCACCTGCTATCAGCCTGAAGGGGCTGCAGCACTCTGACAAGTGCTGCGGCCTCTTCATATTATACCAAGCACAGCGCAGTACATTGCATAGTGGCTGTGCTTGGTACTGCAGCTCTCAATCACTTGAATGGGACTGAGCTGCACAAAGGCCATGTGACCAATGGACGAGGCAGCATAGGCCAAAGAAGTAGTTTTAGCGCTCACCTGAGCAATTCTGTCCTTTCAAATTTCTGATCTGCAAGGGTGCTGGGAGGATATATCTTGAGAATAGGTCATCAATATTTAAGTCCTCAACAACCCCTTTAAGCCATCTGTAACCAATCAAAAAATTATGTGCCCAGTCTAACATAAGAGGCTTTCCATATATCCAAACATTTTCGAAGGAACATTTCCATACCTATTTCCAGGTGGCCACCTTAAATTCTACTTGTTCAGGCACGGCGATTCTATCTAATGTGTCGCAAAGGATGTACCATCCAAAAGAGGCAGCCCTTACATCTGCATTGTGGTCTTTGGAGGGACGGAGACCAGCCCAGGTTGGTCCCATTTCCTTCATTAATGGGTTTGAAAACCAGCATGGCACTACCCCCTCCCTCCTCCAGAGGAAGAGCTGGCCATGGAATTGACCCCATGGCTAGGCTACACAGGAGAAAGAAAGACCAGGCCTCTTTGGCGAAATCCAGCAATTTAATCATGTGAAATCGATCTACAAAGTCTAACTTTTCATCAATTGAAAATCCAGAAATATCCTAATTCCATGAAGCTGTACAAGATGTCCATTTCCACTGAGCCCCAAGCCACAGGACATTCAAGCGCTGTGCGGTCCGGGGAAAGAGGTCAAAAGGAGGTCTTGGAAAAATACCTCATGGCCCACATTGCACAAAATCAAAACACTTGAAGACCATGTTGTCCTAAAAACATCACAGAATTTCTGACATTTCTTTCTGAAGTTTCTTTTCAAAGATCCTTATTTGTTTCACTTTAGTTTAAAGCATCTTACAGCTGTATATGCTCCGGCGAACATAAAATGGGTCTTATTTCCCTCACAGTATAAAATAAAACCCTTTGATGAACACAACCCTTAGTCTCAAAACCCATAATCCTGTCTTTAACGTCTGACATTGAGTCTCTTGAACACATCATAATGTTAGGGGTTTGATACTGCAACTTCTCAACAAATCAAACGCTTTCTTATAACCGATAGAGACTT
Source organism: Bufo gargarizans (assembly GCF_014858855.1). NCBI lineage: Eukaryota > Metazoa > Chordata > Amphibia > Anura > Bufonidae > Bufo > Bufo gargarizans. The sequence goes on along the minus strand of NC_058081.1, from coordinate 661,290,848 downwards.
TAGAACGTCTTGTCATGTATTTTAGATCTGGCATTAAATCTAGCTGATGCATCACCATCCTTCCAAAGTAATGGGGGAAGATTTTGCTCGAAGTGATGAAGCCTTTCAGGCAGCGTGTTGTTGAAAGGTTAAAAGCAAGGAGCGCTGTATTATGAAGGAACATTTTTGTTAATGTAGAATCATGTGTATAACATTAAAGGGGTTGTCTGGCTGGTAAAAATTGTTCAGCAAGGTCATTATGGAATAAAAACCAAAAGAAATGAAACTCACATCTGAATCTTCCCAAGTCCCCACGTCCGTATCTTCCTCCAGGACCCACACAGGAAATGAACGGTCAGCTAATCAGTGGCTAAGGTTTGTAACCTGCACAGGCGCCGATTGGCAGAGCCATCATTTTTGGTGTGTCAAGAGGGACTAGGGAGTCAAGACCAGTAGGGACCTGGGAAGCGGCAAACCAGGAGAGACATCACATGTTATGTATCCAATGTCTAATTAGGGGACTAGGTATAGAATAATTTTCTAATCACACTCATTTATGGTAGATCAATTAGGTCCTGCTCCCAGTACACACCCTATTTTGCCGGGAAATCTGTGGCCAGACAGACATTTCACTGGCATCAGCCACTGTAGTGGAAATGTACCATTACATGGCAGCCATTCAGCGGAACGACGGTCTATGTAATACAAGGTCAGCTCAAGTATGTCGGAACAGGAGCCACTCTATGTCCTGTCTCATAGATGGGGTCCTGAAAGTGGGACCCCCTCATTAACATTCATATACACCAATAGGGCATAGGGCTCGTCTTCATGACAGAAACCCTTTGATATGTGATCACAATGGTTGGACCCCCCCATTGAACAGACACTTAAAAGTATGTCGAATCAATATGCCACAAATGGGCGTAATCGAAAACACCTTTAAATATGTATGTACATCAATAAAGGAGATATGCATAAAGCAGCATGTGATCAGGTACCTAGGTTTATTAACCCATAACCATCAGAGAACTGTAGAGGGCAAAAACATGGGGCAGTTATGTGAAGCCCTGCAGATACACTCTCTCACCATTTCATAGGAGGTCAATTAAAAGTAGATGTTTTTGTGAGCTTAATAGGAGTACAGGTATTACTAAACTATAGAGGATATATGTGTTAATGCAGAGAATCGGTACAGGGAGGAGGAGACATCTGCTTTTCTCAGTGGGCGTCTCCTTCTCCTTCGCTGTGACATGTCCAATGGCAGCGGACCACTCCACAGCCAGGGAGAAGGAGAGATTGGAGAAATCTCCCGAGAACAGACAGCATCACGGCCAGGGAGAAGGAGATGCCCACTGAGAAAAGTTGATCTCTCTTCCTCCCTTTAACGATGCTCTGCATTAACATATATGTTGCTAAAACTTTTTTTTTTTTTTTTTTTTGGGTGGGGGGGGGGGGCAACCAAGGGGTGCTTAAAAAGAAATTCCTGCAGCATCAGCAGATGGTACTCTCCATATAAAGGGGAATGTACAAGAGTACACACTTATATTCTTTATTTAAATGAGGACTTCAGTGCACAGAGACACATGAGCAACACCGAAAAGCGGAGGAGCTGAGGAGCACAGAGGGGCCAGGGATCGCCTTTCGGTGAACCAAAGACCTCGTCCGAATAAAGAATAAGGCCCCTTTCACACGTGCAAGTTTTCCACGCGGGTGCAATGCGCGAGGTGAACGCATTGCACCCCACTGAATCCGGACCCATTCATTTCTATGGGGCTCGAAAATCACCGCTCATGTACACAGCATCACTTGTGCGTTGCATGAGAATCGCAGCATGCTCTATATTGTGCATTTTTCACGCAACGCGGGCCCCATAGAAGTGAATAGGGCTGTGTAAAAATCACAAGCATCCGCAAGCAAGTGCGGGTGCGATGCATTTTCCACTGATGGTTGCTAGGAGACGACCGGGATGGGGACCTGATCTTTATTATTTTCCCTTATAACATGGCTATAAAAGGGAAAATAATAGCATTTTTAATATGGAATGCTTAGTAAAATAGGAATGGAGGGGTTAAAAAAATAATAATAATTAAACTCACCTCATCCACTTGTTCGCTCAGCCCGGCTTCTCTTCTTACTTACTTCTTTGATGACCTGGGAGGAAAAGGACCTTTGGTGACGTCACTGCTCTCATCATCACATGGTCCATCACCACGGTGATGGACCATGTGATGAGCTCAGTGACGTCAAAGGTCCTTTTGCCAGGTCCTGAAGAAGAAAGAAGAGCAGATCCGCTATGCGACCAAGTGGATGGGGTGAGTTAAATTAGTTTATTACTTTTAACCCCTCAATGGACATTTTACTAAGCATTCTGTATTAAGAATGCTATTATTTTCCCTTATAGCCATGTTAGAAGGGAAAATAATCAAATCTACAGAACACCTAACCTAAACCCGAACTTCTCTGAAGAAGTCGGGGTTCGGGTCTGGGGACCAAACATGCCGATTTTTCTCACGCGTGTGTAAAACGCATGAAAACACTTTACACTAGCGCTGAAAAATTTTCCGCAACACACCCGCATCCTATCCGGCCCTCGTACACGCGACACGTGTGAAAGAGGCCTAAGGGTCTTTTTTTCTTAAGAATACCACAACCCCTTTTTTTTTCTGCCATTTTAATCAGCAGGGTTAACTCTACTAGGCAACATGCCTGGTATCATAAGGTTTATCCTGCAGGCAGGTGATCTTCAAAGAAGTTGGCCAAGATTAGAAGAAAAAAAAACCACCTGCTTTTTTATGTACATAAACACTGCCTCTCTTGTCCATGAGGACCACATGAATGGGGATAAGCTGCAGTATAGTATCAATGGTTCAGGGGGAAAAAAGTTGATTTTATTTATTTTTTCCCCAAAAAGAAAATGAGACAAAAGGTAGGAAGATGGTGCGTTTTTAAGGTGAATTAAATCCACTACACCTTATTAAAAAAAAAAAAAAAATATTGGAAGAGATGGTGGGCATCCACAAAGCATGTTACTGTGGCACTGTTATAAAAAAAAAAAAAAAAAAAAAAATGAATGACTGAATAACCTGACCCTTAAATTCTGGTTGCCCTCTTTCTCCCAAAGATGGGACCAAGGGGCATGACGTTGCTTGAGGAGCACAGAGGAAGCGGTTCTGGTAAAGTGAGAATGTTAAGTGATAAAGGAGAATATAATATAATGCAGCGCCTCATGTTTTAAAGGGAACCTGTCACCTGGATTTTGGGTATAGAGCTGAGGACATGGGTTGCTAGATGGCCGCTAGCACATCCGCAATACCCAGTCCCCATAGCTCTGTGTGCTTAAAAAAAAAAAAAAAAAAAAAAAAAAAAAAAAGGATTTTATAGATATGTAAATGAACCTTAGATGAGTCCCGTCTCCTCAATGCTTCAGAGAGGAGTCCAGCATTTTCCGACTCTGAGCCCAGCCATGCCCACTGTGACGGAGCCCAGCACCGCCCGCATCCTCCGAATCTCCTCCTTGCTCCCCGACATCACAAAGCTAGAGCGCAGTAATCGCACAATGCGCGAGCTAGAGCATGCACAGTTCGTTCCCTGAGGCTGATGCCAGCACAGGGAAGGAACACTATGCCGACACTGCGCATGCGCTAGCGTGCGTATCGTGAGATTACAGCGCTCTAGCTTTGTGACATCGGTGCAAAGAGGAGATTCGGAGGATGCGGGGCTGTGCTGGGCTCCTTCACTGTGGGCGTGGCTAGGCTCCGGAAACATTAGTAACAGATCTTTGGGCTTCTTACTTGCCTCATTTACACACACACACACACACACATATACTATATACTATATATATATATATATATCTCTCTCATTTTTTTACACAATAAAAAGCACACAGAGCTATAGGGAATGGATATTGCGGATGTGCTAGTGGTCATATAGCAGCACATGTCCTCAGCTCTATACCCAAAATCCAGGTGACAGGTTCCCGTTAAGGAAGTTTTCCTGTGCAAAAGAAATTGGTGGAAGTGCGTTAAGAGAAGCTTAAAAAAAATCAGAAGAGCCAATGCTCACCGTTCCCCTGCTGCTCCACTCTCCGCTCAGTCACCCACTGGCTGAGATGGATCAATACTAAGACCAGTGATTGGTTGAGCAGGCCTTTCATGACATTTCCAGGGAGTCAGGACCAGAAGTGGAGAGAGGTGGGAAATGGAGCAATGCCAGAACGGCGGTAGTAGGGGATCAGTAAGGCGAGTGTCCATTCTTTTATGTTTTTAAGCCTTTCTGAGCTCACTGCCAATATTTTTTTATTGTGCTGGAAGACCCCATTAAAGGGAACCTGTCACCGGGATTTTGTGTATAGAGCTGAGGACATGGGTTGCTAGATGGCCGCTAGCACATCCGCAATATCCCGTCCCCATAGCTCTCTGTGCTTTTATTGTGTAAAAAAAACAATTTGATACATATGCAAATTAACCTGAGATGAGTCCTGTACATGAGATGAGTCAGGGACAGGACTCATTTCAGGTTAATTTGCATATGTATCAAATAGTTTTTTTTACACAATGAAAGCACACAGAGCTATGGGGACTGGGTATTGCTGATGTGCTAGCGGCCATCTAGCAACCCATGTCCTCAGCTCTATGCACAAAATCCCGGTGACAGGTTCCCTTTAAGCCTGGACTGATCTTCACGATTTAAAATCCTTTTTCATGCTTTTTGATTTTAACCATCTACAGCAGGGATGTCAAACTCCTGGCCTCCAGCTGTAGCAAAACTACAATATCCAACATGCCTTGATAGCTGTAGGCTGACCGGGCATGATGGAAGTTGCAACAGCTGGAGGGCCACGAGTTTGAGATCCCTGATTTACAGCCATAGCGACCCACCACCACTCAAAACACAAAAATGTGTAAACTAAACCTGGACTTTTACATTAACAAATTAAATCTACATTTTTAAGACCGCGCGCACCAGTTTTTGACATACCGGTCTCCATTCTTATGTGATTTTTTCCCCCAAACTGCTCATAAAACACTTAAAATGCTATATCTCATCAACATGAGAACCTCTAGTGGAAGCCAGATGTTGCAGGCCTGGCAATGGCGGACGTTATTTCTTTACAAATTCCCAGCCTATGACACAATTGTTGCAGGACTCTGAGATACTAAGCCAGCCGCCTGCAGCAACCCTACTTTATGTTTTTAATAAACTGTAAAAATTAATGAAGTGAGCTTGTTAGAGCCAGCATCTCGTTAGAGAGAATTTACACTGAACATCAGGAGAATGCTGAGTAGGCCATTGTGCTGCAAACAGATCTACGGGCGCTTCACACAGTCCCAAAGGGAACACGTGACTGGTGCCCCCAACAGGGGAATACTTCAGAAATCTCACAATTACTGCATCGCCAAATCCGCCTTTTTAACCCTTTATGGACACCTTGGTGATGCCCTTAATTAAAGGGGTTGTCCAAATAATTAAAGGAGTTCTCTGGGCTTTTAATATCGATGATCTATCCTCAGGATCGGCAGGGGTGCCGGGTGTCCGACCCCCGTCGATCTGATATTTATGACCTATCTTGGGGTTAGGTCATCAATATTCATGCCCAGACAACCCCTTTAACACTGATGACCTATCCTCAGGATAGGTTATCAGTATCTGATCGGCAGGGATCAGACTCACTGGTCAGCTGTTTGAAGAGACTGCAGTGGTCCAAGAGGGCCTCGGGCTATTCCTGGGCCAGTGATGTCACGTTCATTGGTCACATGACCTAGTCGCCTCTCAGTCCTATTGAAGTGAATGGGGCTGAGCTGCAATACCAAGCACAGACACTATAAAATGTACGGCGCTGTGCTTGGTAAGCTGTGAGGAGGCCGCGACACTCACAGTAGCGCCGCAGCCACTTCATGCTGATTGGCAGGGTGCCAGACGTGGGCCAAAGCCCCCCTACCACCCATTGTGTACTGTTGACCTATCCCGACAACCCCTTAATATTACATCATCTCTCTTCTCCTCAACAGCCGCAGTCATTTTTTGTCTCTCTTTACAACAGAGGGGCACTTTTTTGGCTTTGCCATGTAATTATTTGAATTCCCCAAAAGTTCACAATTCATGTGCATTGGTTCTTCTAGTTCTGTGATTCCTTAGTTATTCCTGCTTGAAATCTATGAATAAAGTGACAACGTGGTGTTCTCAGTTGGGGGGTGTCCCTACACACACTCACAGTGTCCAATCAGTCCTTCCAGTGTCAGACTGGGCAGGGTGACAGCTCTTGGGCATAGGGAATGGTAACATCCAGTAGTCAATGTACCAATAAATATTCTGGAGGAATAACAGAGGAATGGTACAACACAGAGTTAAAAGAAAAGATGTTAAAAGAGAAGCTATTTCATGGAGAATACAAGTATTCACTCAGACATGTCTGCGGTGCTGTCAGGTCCTCCTAAGGCCTCATGCACACGACCGTTGTTTTGGTCCGCATCCGAACCGCAGTATTTGCGGCTTGGATGCCAACCCATTCACTGCAATGGGGCCGCAATAGATGCGGACAGAACTCCGTGTGCTTTGTGCATGCATTGCTCTGTTCCGAGGTCCTGCAAAAAAATAATATAACTTGTCCTATCCTTGTCCGTTTTGCGGACAAGAATAGGCAGTTATATTGATGGCTGTCCACGCCGTTCCGCAAATTGCGGAACGCCCACCGACGCCATCCGTGTTTTGCGGACCGCAAAACACACAACGGTCGTGTGCATGAGGCCTTAAAGGTGCCTTCCTTTGTTTCCTCCTTGACATATAGCGTACGTCTAGCGGCATCCGCCATTGTAGGTATACATTTTTCCAGTCTGAGTCTCTCTGCATAGGAAAGCGTATAGATAGTTAGGGGAATAAAAGGTATGTAGAGTTCATACCAGCCCACTATATGTCAAAAGGATACTCTTCTAGTACGTGCCTGGGGGTATATGCCTGGGAATAAGCTTGCCATGTATGAGCTTTAGCCTTCGGCTGTGTTCACACATCACATTTGTTGTGGAATTTCACATGGAGCACTGAACAGTACAGCGCCAGCGACTCCACTGACCAAGATACTCCTAAAAACCCACCAGGCATGACAGAGGCTGCTGATCTACACATCGACAGCACACCCTTCCTGTTGCAGAGGATTGCTACGGATTTTATAAATCTATAGGGAAAAAAATAAAAAATCTCTATTAGGACTCATTCACACTGTATGGGCGCTGTGCCCATATTGCGGACAGTAAATTGTGGTCTGCAAAGCAGGAGCACCGGCCGTGTAAACAGTGTTTTGCGGTGTGGACCCACTAACTTGTATGGGTCGGCGATCCACAAAATATACGGCAAAAGACAGGACATATCCTAACTTTTGCGGTGTGGAGACACGGACCCGAAAGCACACAAAAGGGCTTAGCAGTGTTTCCGCGGGCTTCCAATCCGAGCCTCCGCTCCGCAAAAGATTGGGCATGTCCTATCTTTTGCTGAATTGTGTGGATGTTGGACCCATTCAAGTCAATAGGTCAGCACCACAGTACGGAGTTCACGCGGCCGGTGCCGTGTATTGTTGCGGTCTGCAGCACAGGCATGACAGTCATACGGTCGCGTGAATGAGCCCTTAAGGCCCCATTCACACATTGTCCGCATCCGTATGTCCATTCTGTGGCCCCACAAAAAATAAAAAGAAAGGTATTACATGTCCTATTCTTGTCTGGTTTGCAGACAAGAATAGGCATTGTTACAATGAGTCCACAAAAAAGGGATGCAACACGGTCTTTGTCTGTTATTTTTTTTTTGCGGATCCGCGTTTTGTGAAATGCAAAATACAAACAGTCCTGTGAATGCACCCTAAGAGCCCATTCCCACGACTGTATGGACGCCATGCCCATGTTGCGGACCACAAATAGTCTGCAAAACACGGGCAACGGTGCTGCGGTGCAGACCTTTGAATGGGTCCGCGAACCACAAGATACAGCAAAAGATAGGACATATATATACAGACCCAACAGCCCACGGAAGGGCTTCTGAGTGTTTCCGTGGGCTTCAGATCTGTGCCTCCGCACCACAAAAGATAGAACATATCCCATCTTTTGCTGTATCTTGTCAATGGGTCCACATCTGCAGCACAGAGATCACACGGCTGGTGCCCGTGTTTTGGGGACCGCCAATAGCAACCGCCAACACAGGCCTAGTGACCATACGGTCGTGTGAATGGCCCCCAACACTGGGTCATGAAGTTTAAAGTTTGATTTTGCTTTGAAATGTATCCCGTTGGCTTAGAATGGGTTCGTCAGGTTTCCATTTTCTTGTGGCGAGAATAACGATGCAGATGACGCTGCTCTTGCTCGGCGCAGATCCTAAGGCTTCCCACTCAGTCATTTTTGTAGCGGTAGCAGAATTTTAGAACGCTTCCAGCAGAGTTCACTGGTCCGATGGTTATAAACCAGGAGAGTTAATTATTAAATGACCCAGGTGGATGTTTGCTGTAAAAACACACGTGTGAGCCCCCATAGTCTCCACTGTTATCACAGGCTTAGCTGCTTGATCCCAAAAATAAATAAAATATATATTTATAAAAATCTTCCACAAATTAAACAGTCCAATGTAAAAATAAATAGATAATTAATTAATTAGAGATTTAGAGAGAATTTCTAAATTCGCTGAATTTCCCCCAAAAAATTTGCTTAGTCATGAAGTGCATTTTTTTTGCAAGAAGCGGGTGCAATGACAGGGAGCTGCGATAGCGCCGCCCCCGTCATTGTACCCCTCAGATGCCGCGTTCATACATGATCGTGGCTCCTGAGAGCAAAAACAGTGTAAAATTAACAGAAAAAAAAAAATCTATCGATTTAACCTGAAATGGTGTAAAAAACTAAAAATAAATAAATCATACTTACCTCCTCCATTTGCTCGCGACGTGCCAGACGCCGCCATATTGCTTGAAGATCTCAGCCAAAATCTTGTGCGGGGCGAGATTACGTCATCACGCCGGCCGGCGTGATGATGTAATCTCACCGGCCGGCGTGATGATGTAATCTCGCGCTGCACGGGATTTCGGCCAAGATCTTTAAGCAAGATGGAGGCTGGCGGCCTGTCACGAGCAAATGGAGGAGGTAAGTTTGAATTTTTTTTTTTAATACTATTTTAGGTTAAATAGATTCGCTGACACGAAGCACAAGGAAATTCAGCTTCTAGGCGAATAGAATTTATCCAGAAATTCGGATCGAATTCCCCTTTGTGGGATTCGATTTGCTCATCTCTGGGGGACCTGATGTGCAAGATGTCAGACCCCGCAGTTCACTACATTAACGTGTTACGCAGCAATGTTCAAACTCATCGATTTCCAGCGTAACGGCAAACACATTCATGTTAGAAAACATTACGGGGATAATGGGAAAAAATGGCCACTTCATTACATCTGTCAGTGCTGGTTTACTATGCAGATGAGTTATGTGCGAATGGTCAAACCCATTTACCTCCACAAAAAAAAAACATGAAATCTTGAGGGAAACTGAGCGACCACTCATAGCAACCGGAATAGAGTGCGATATCAAATAAAAATGACATCTGTATATTGAGGCCCTTAAAGTGTCCTCGTCGGGGGATTTCTGCTTCACGGGATATGATGGAGAGAGGGAAGCCGAGGTCGGTCTTATGTTGATTTATAGGATGTGAAGCAGGAGTCGTCAGCAAAAAGCAGATCAAATGCTTGGAGCCCGTGACAATAGGTTTAAGCAGCAGAGTAAATCTTGACAGGACTCCTCGGAGAGGATGCGAGAGTCCTGATAACCCCACCCACTAAAGTGATTGACAGCTCTGCCTGCATCCGTGTGTGTACACAGAAGGCTGTCAATCATCCTGTGTGTGGGCGGGGTAATCAGGACTCTTGCCGTCTCTCCTGGGAGTCCTGGCAAGATTTAGGCTACTTTCACATCAGCGTGAAAGGACGGCTCTGAAAACTGCAGCACAACGCTTCAGTTTTATCCCCATTCATTGTCAAGGGCGACAAAATTGAACAAACCAGAATGCATTTCGGTCCGGTCTGTTGCGTTCCTATGCCGGACATAAAATTGCCACAAGCAGTGTTTTTGTGTCCGTCATGGGAAACTGAACAAGCCGGATCTGGCACCAAAAACCATGTCCCTTTTTTTTTTTTTTTCTTTTATAAGACACCAAAAAACCGTCCGCCCATTGACATACAATGGTTTTAGGGCCAGATCCAGTTTCTTCATTTTCGATATAACACAACCGGATCCGTTCTGAACGGATGAAGCCAGTTGTCTTATTATTCGTATTGAAGCATTTTGCTGTGGTTTTGCGATCCCATGCCGGATCTCAAAACCGTACAGCAAAAACTCTGATGTGAAAGAAGCCTTACTCTGCTTCTTAAACCTATGGTCGCGCTTCCGCATGGAGGCAGCAGCGTCCGGGGGAACCAGGGCTGCTGGGCGGCCTGTTCTGATGTCGGAGCCCCAGGCCAACGAGGTGGTGCACCGGGGCTCCTGAGCGTCAGGACGCGCTGCCGACAGCTCCACCCGACATGCAGGCACGCCAAAGTGAGCTGCTCTCTCCTAGGCAGTGAATTTCTTATCCTCTGGCTCCCCCTGCTGTTTCCTTACTGTACTGAAAACTCTGGCTTTGGCTTCGGGATTGTTTTTTGGACAGATTTCCTGGTTCTGTTTTTTTTTTTTGGGGGGGGGGGGAAGGGGTTGGTTTTTATCGTTTGCCTCTGCTATATCTTGTACTTCACTGTCCGATTGGTATATGACCCTTTTCCATACGAACTACTCTTTGTGACTGTACCATTGAGACTGTACAGTAGGAGGGTGACCGTGCAGGTAGGTAGTGGGTCCGGGCAGTTTAGGGCTGCACTGTCCCCATTTGTGTGTGACGGTAGTCGTTATCCTGACATATTCCAGGGCTCGGCTTCTCTCCCTCTACCACACACCGCTCTCAGACAGGACAGCAGAAATAACCTGGCCGTTTCTCTATAAGGCGGTGCAGATTTTGAAATCTGCAGCATGTCTTTTTTTTTTCCCTGACCAGATTTCAATGGGGAGAGTAAAACCCGCATGCGGAAGATAGACACCAAATCCGCATGTGAATCTGCATGGATTCCCCTGCGAATTTCTCCGCACATAAATCCTGAACATGTGCATTTACCCTAAGGGCCTATTAACATAGTGCAGTCAAATCACATTTTTTTACACCAATTTTCACAAAAATAGACATTGCTACACACTTATAAGAAGAAAAAAAAATGCACGTTTTGCTTTTAACATTTTCTATTTACAAACGTTTTAAATTTCTTTTTTTTTTACTTCATTGCCTATAGTGACTAAACTGCCTACAAGTTCTACAGTGAAGCCTAGGGGAAAATTGGAAATTGGTCCCACTACATATCCACAGAACGCTGTCCTTTAGAACATGGCGATCTTGGTCATGTGACAGCTTCCTTGCCCAAGGATTGCGGTGTAGCGGTGCTAGCATAGAAATTTATGGGGTTGTGGAGCGAATCACGCATTTGCCGTGACCGCGACCCCAGATTTGCAAAAAATCCAGCAGTGGCAGATTTTTTGAGACCCTGGGGTCGTGTCGCGCCCAATGATCTGTGTGTACGCCCCTGGTCCCAAATGAATTCTTCCTACATTTCCCTACCCATTCTCACCGGCATCCAATGAAGTTCAAAATAAATGAAGTTGACTGTAAAATACAGTTCTGAACTTGCACCAATGATGACATTCTAAACTATGCGCACAATATTAAAAATGATAAAAATAAATGGTTACGTTAATATTGCAATGTTACTAGAAACAAGGTCATCTATGGTAAGGGAAATCAGAAATGACTGCCTCAATAAAGAATTTCCCCCCAAAAAATTCAAAATGTATTTTTTTCAATTTCAAAGATCACTTTAGAAGATCACGTACTAAAGATCTGGATGGATTCGTCCAGATCTTGGTCCAGGAGGTCAACGGTTTCAGCAAATCACCAGAAAACGTCTTTTCTAGGCCAGGTTTGTAAGTAACTCCTTCACATTTCTTCAAGAATCGATTTACAATACATCACATAGATGTAACAAGGACTAGAAGCCGACAAAAGCACATTGAATGGCAGAGAGGGCAATTAGGACACTTTATGACATTTAAAGAGCATTTCAATCCAATATTAAAACAACAAAAAAACACCAATGAATAGACAGACGTTCCTGAGCTGTCTTTGTCTGTCAAGTTGTCAATTTTTTTTTTATCATATGTAATGTGAACATTGGGAGAAACCCCCGACGTCTACCTCGAACAGGGGCCTTGGACAATTAAAGTACAGTGGCACTTGTCAATCGTAGACTCCCATGCTTTAAAAAATATGGACTGCCTTTTGTTTTCTTCTGGATATTGGTAAAAAGACATTCCATACTTTTTTCCCCATAGACCAGCCTGATGGAAGCCAAAAGGAAACGTTTGGCCTCCATTGGGTTTAATAGCTTCCGTGGAAGTCTCACTTGGGTTTTCTGGAAGTCTCCACAATGGCACCCCTGAAAGTAGGGGTGCCACCATTACCAGTAAGGATGTCTCTACGACAGCGCCTGAAACTAAGAGTACCGTTCTGGAGACCTCCAGAAATTCCAATGACTGGTAAGTGCAATTACACTTTTTTTCCTGGATGTCTCCAGAACGCTACCCCTGAAACTAGGAGCATCATTGGAGGAGACTTCCAGGAAACCCAAATACCGGTAAGTGCAATTACACTTTTCTTTAATTTTAGTTTTCGCATTTTTTACATTTCCCAGGGAACAGGGGCTGTGTAAGATCAAAAAAAATAAATGTACTCACTTTCAAAATGTCCCACCATTCAGATCCCTGCTGGGCCTGTAGTGATGACGTCCCATTCATCGTTCATGTGATCACTGCAGCCGGGCATGAATGACACATGACTAAGGGTAGCGATTGCCTGCAGTGCTCAACTAAAAAATGACCACCACCTGACTGCAACAGGCCCAGTGTTTTTATTTATTTATATATATATATATATATATATATATATATATATATATATATAATATATATATATTATTTTTTTTTTTTACAACACCCTACTCGCTATCAAATAAAAAATAATCTTCATGGAGCCCTATGGATAAGCATAGTGGGTATGCTGGGGAGCTTTCCTCCAACTACATGCTAAGTGTACATCAAAAACAGAGCCAACCATGTGAACACAGCCTTGAGACTGGTGATAATCAAATAGCCACCATTATGGCTTGGGCGTGGCCGGTCATCCAGCTTTCTAAGACCCCTGCCTAGTTGTGCATGAAAAACGTACTGCGCTCACATCCCTGCATGGTTACCCAGTAATGGACTCTAGGACAGCTTGATGACCATCTATGTAGGCGTTGTAACGGCAGCCATGGTGGTGGTCACAGATATATCTCTCCTAAATGATTGTCCCTAAGGAATTGCTAAAAAAAAAAACTCCAACTTGACAGAAGAAAATAACTCAATTCATAAGAGAATTTTTGACATGAAGGAAAGAATGCTCTACAGTTCAGGTAAGGTGTAAAAAACAAAGCGGTTTGATGAAAATGGTTAATGGATACAAGGGTCACTTTCACTGGTAGGCTAATGGGTTCCAATACACTGATGTTAATGCGAGAGGGTTGACACCTGGCAACACAGACACAATACAACGTGTATACACAGGGTCACGTACCAGAGCTTTGTAGTTGCTCATAGAACGAATCAGGTAGGGCAAAGTTTTCTGAAGACCCATGGAGACTGGAACTTCTCCCTGACAGAGACAAGATACACTGTGAACAGTCTGCAGATGTGTACGCAGCATACTTTCCGGCCTCCTCCTGACACCAGGACACACACAGCGTCTGCTGACATATTCATCATGAAGTCCACCTGTTGTGTTGAGAGGTAAATGGCTCCTCGAGCCTGTAATCAGACAAAGCTCGCCCCTCACTGTGCCCTATAGTTCCTCATTTTACCCATTTTATTTTTTCACTAGAATCAGGAGCAGTTAATTAAACCGTGATACAGAGAAAACCAGAAGCGTTATGGAGAAAATGCAGATGCTAATGTTTTATCTTCAAGAGTCGTCCTGTGACATACTGATTAAATCCATAGGAAATAGGCATGTAAAGTTATTTCGACCCTGAAGAATATCTCATCTTCCTCTTCACCATCTTCCCTCTACTTCATAATTTGTTTACTACACCTCAGTCTTACCATATATTTTACCCATGTACTTTTCTTCTGAAGTTATTAAAGGGGTTGTCCAGCTGCTTAAAATAAAAAAAATAAAAAAATAAACAATGCTGCAAAATAACAAATCAGTAATACTCTTCCTACCCACCCCCCGTCTGCTTCTGTTTCGATTAATTCTGGGGCAACTATAAATCTCTGGTCCCTCTTGCCATGGACACTTGACGCTGCAGCCAATTACTGGCCTCATCGATGACCCCACTACAGCCAATAAGCCTTTGGTGGTCCAATGTGCATGGCGAGAGGGTCCTAGGAAGTACAGAACCTGGCAGGGAGGGGACCTGGGAATCATCAGAACGGCGAGTATCACTTCTTTCATTATTTCACACCATTTTCAGCAGATTTTCTTAAAAAAATTTAAAGGACAAACGGAGACAGAAGAGGAAACCGTCTTAAGGTCCTTCTCCTCGACAAGAGTTGGAGATGCCAGTGAAAAAACCTCATTTCAATTTTCCCTCTTGACATGGACACTTGACCCCGCAGCCAATTACTGGCCTCATCGATGACTACAGCCACTACAGCCAATGAGGCTTTGGTGGTCCAATGTTCATGGCGAGAGGGGCCTAGAAATTAAAGAACCTGGCAGGCAGGGGACCTGGGAATCGTCAGAACGGTTGTAGGATAATCAGTAAGGGGAGTATAACGTCTCATTATTTTACACCATTCTGAGCAGATTTTCTTAAACAAAAATTGGATGGACAACCCCTTGAATAGTTTACTTTGACCCCATAGGGCAGGAAGAGGAAACAGTCTTTAGGTCCTTCTCATCTACAAGACTTGGAGATGCCAGTGTAAGAACCTCATTTCAATTTTCGTTCCTGGGCTCCTTTTCCTCTATATAACCCCCTGACTTTCCTTTCGGCGATCGTGTCTTTCGGTTTACCCATCTGATGTCCCTTCCTGAACATTCGCCTGGAATCCAGAACGCGGCGAGTCGGTAATGGCACCGTAGTGCAACGCTGCTATTCCATATTACACATACTATTTGCTTTGCTAATAACTCCAGCTACTGCCAGGATTGTCCTAATTAGTAAAGTAAACTGGCTGCCCGGCCTGGATATGTGAACGCTCGTGTGCAGAGATTCTTCCGAGAATGTACAGCCCACGTATATTCCCAGCCAGGAGATTAAACAACATGCATGCTGACCTGCCAAACAAGGAGCTGGCACTGGGGCACAAGCCATTGGCAGCAGCCATCTGGGTAGTCGTGTGTAGGTATGTGGGACAGGTGCAATTCTGCATTTGATTGTAATATAGCAAACAAAGGCCAGAAGGGAGCACAGTTCAGCGGAAAGCCGCTTGCATGTATACGCTGCAGGAGAAAATGAGTGTTACATACAGAAAACGATACAGAGGCTGCATTAGTCCAGATTACCCACACGTAGTTAACGCGTTCTCCTAACACGTAGCGGACTCCCCGCAGCTCATTGCGTGCACGCGGCAGACAATATTTTCATTCACAGTTCACCAGACTCAGATCAGATGAGCGGAGACCTCCGCGGTTCGTTACAATATGTACGGTAACCTGCATTCTGTGCCAACATCTTGCTGCATTTTGACAATGTGATCAGCCTTGGAAACCGGGTTGAAACAACAAATACAAATGTTTAAACGCGCAAACGCTGAAGTAAGACATTGAGAACGCGGTGAAGGACGTTTCATGAGCGGCTGATGAAAACTAGCAGTAATTATGTAAGACGTCCCAGCGATCCAGGCTCAGGGTTTCATCCCTCGAAGCGAAAAACCTGAGATGTTATTAAAAGTGATACTGCGCTCGAATGTATTTCCATATATTCTACTTTATGCAAGTCGTAGGCAGAGGTTTACACAGGGAAACACGTCGGTATGGCTAAAGGTTAGTAACGGGCAGTTATGTAATGTGGTCATAGATGCATCAATACAAATGTTTTTGATGTCCTATGTCAGAGTCTACAGACACAATTGGTACCGTGGACAAGTCAAAAGTCAACTGAGGCTGGTTTGAAAGCTCGAATTGTGCCGACTTTGAAGAAACTAAACAATCCCTAATCATCAGGGTATGGCTACACGTGATGGGAATGTGACAGCCTTTGTGCAGCATTTACAGTACCAGCACACTGCTGAAAATGTCCTCAAAAGTTTGGACATAGTTGGACACGTGGCACAGTTATGCTTTGGATTTTATAATGCAGATCAGAGCAAGTCTAGGTGACATGGTTGTCACCCGAAGCCCCAGATAACTCAAAAATGGCTAAGTGGTCCACCACAAAGCTTTACGCAAAGTAAGAATGCCATCAAGCACCAAAAGATGTGCATGTACACGGGGGAAGAGTGTTGGAGAAGTAGTAGTAGCTCATTCTGAAGACACCTTCTGGTCATTCAATATCTCAGGAGGCAAGCTGCAGACATTTTTCTACCTCCCTATCGGAAAGCTCAGCATTCAGCTGCTGAAATCTTGTTAACTCGGTGATCAAGAAATATTACTTCTAAACTCGAGAACTTGTGCCTGCCAAAATGTGACTGGATCAGTGACATTAATGTGAAGCAGCAGAGCCACAGTGCAGCGTGGCCAGAGGCACTTTATAACATGTCCTCCCTCGTTATACACAGGCAGAGCTATGGCAGGGCCAACGATCAAACATCTCGGCGCAGCATACATATTCCTCCACCTTTTCTCACCAACACCCTCCCATAATAAATCGGGACAGAAAATCAAACCCATCACGGCCAGAGGAAATAAGAGTTGTGCCCTCTACGCCAAGTCAACGGACCAAAGAAAATAAATGCGTCCTAGCCCAGAAACGCAGGGACACGAAATAACGAATGCGAGGGCCAATCATTAACGCCATCCTACAGAATATGTATGCTACGTACCCCTGGGCTCTTCGACTTAAAAGAGCATTAATACATCTCATCTAAAGCCGTATCTACCCACATTAATGCAATATACCCCAGGCTTCTCGAGAGCAAATCCCTTCTTAGAAGCAAAGATTGTGAGAAATAATTTGACGTAAGGAAACCAATCCCATGGCCGCCTCCGATTTCGCTCCCACTGTTATATTGACGAACATTACTAGCTTTACTGGGCTAAAGCTACTTGTTAAAGGGATTGTCCAAGATTTAGATATTGATGTCCTAGCCCCAGGATAAGTCATCAAAGTCTCATCGGTGGGGGTACGAGTCCCGCCACCTCCGGAGAGCACTGTGGTCTCTTCCTAGACCATGTGACATCACGTTCATCGGTCATATGGTCTAGGCCAGTGATGGCCAAGCTCTGGCACTCCAGCTGTGGTGAAACTACGACTCCCAGCATGCTCCATTCATTTGTATGGAGTTCTAAGAACAATCAGGCGAGTGTACATCTTGGGGGTTGTAGATTCACCCTAGCTGGAGAGGCAGAGGTTAGCCATCACAGGCCTAGGCGCAGTTCAGTATCGTTCAAGTGAATGGGCCTTGTCTGCAATACCAAGCATAGCCAATATACAATGCACGGCGCTGTGCTTGGCAAGATGGGAGGTCGAGGCCACAACACTACACAAGAGCTGTGGCCTCTTGAAACAGCTGCCCGGCATGGGAGTCTATATCCACCGCCCAGACACTGATGACCTATTCTCTTTAAAGCTTAGATAACTACACATGGACCGATCACAGCAGGCTCTGATGATCTTATGCACCAACAGTATTGCTCATAGGTCATTTGTGTTTGGTGTAACGCAGACAAATCTGTGACACATGTATGAAAGTAACTGGCGGCAGGATACACAGGTCACGAGTAACAGGTAAGGTAATACCTACTGTGCGGGCCACCTCTACATAAACCACAAGCATCATAGGTCATGTGAACAGTGCCCATGATGTCACACCGCAGCAGTCTTCTCTCCGACAACCATACAACCCTTCAAATTCTGACACTCTTATTTTTTTGTAGAGCAAGTCATGATCTGACTGGTTGCCTTGTGGACATGGTAATATTGGGGATCTGTATGTATTAGGCCTCATTCACATGTCCGTGAAGAAATCTGTGATAAGATGGTCAGTGGTTCGTCTGTGAAGGATCAGTGTTTGATCTGCGTTCCGTTATTTTGCTTTCCATGTACCACCTGTGTTCCATGGACACAGTACAGCTGAAACTGAATGGCATCCGTGTCGTGTTCTTCACAGAGTCATAGCCAATAATGGGCGTGAAGAATCCGTAAACACAAATTAAATAGGGCATGCTTCTATGCTAAAACACATATTACAATACATGGGTACGTGTGTGGTCCTTGGAGAATCAGACCTTAGATAGCACCTACTGTATACACTATTACACTGTACCGCCATGTGCCTCCAATGATATATGACCCTGAAGATCTTTCTCATGGATTCTATTTTGGCATATGACATCACAAGCCGTATAAAAGGAGGTACCCCGATACCGTATAATGCCTGCAGGTCTGTATTGCCAACCTGTAGAGACTGGCGTCCACACGTCTGTACAACCTATTTTGTACAATTCGCCATTCTGTAGGAATACGTAGCTCAACCGTCTGGTGAGACGTGGACTGCACAACGTTGTCAGATCCTTCTCCTAAACTCTCCAGTCTCTGCCTAATGGAGCACCGCAGTAACAAAGTCATGGACGCAGCCATCACAGGAGATAAATCTGAGCCCACAAGCCTATTAGGAAGAGACAGCGTCGGCTCCCGCTTATCCCTGCGGAGTCGTTACTTAGCAGCTCACATTGATGGCCGCGCCTAGTCTCGCAGCACTTCACAATTAGCAATGCTGTACGTTGGGCCAGGGTAGAGGGTCCCCACTGGTATATCGCCCTAGTTCCTCAGTGCCTTCAATGGAAGGGGCTGAGAAAACACAGGCATTCCAGCGGAGACGTGAGGCTGCGCGCCACATGAGCCGCGGCCTGGGTTTTTATTGCTTCTTGTTCACAGCTGAAAACATTTACTATCATTTCCACATTACAATAAAGAAACAAAAGGCCCCCGCAGGATTTTCGCAAAATGTCAGCAGGACCCCATTCCTATGCTGGAATAAACCCCCCCACCACCACTCACTACAGCCTTGGAAGAGTTAACGCCAGCTCAGCCCGCTCTCCTGTAGGCATCAGCAAGTGGGATTATGTCATTCGCCGCAACGGGCGCACTTGCGATTGTCTACTCCTGGGTTATGGGCTGTAAAGACATAGATATTCTCATTGTGATCCCAGGCAGTAACCCAGCAGGGTCTCATTAAGATTTCTTCATGAAGCATTCAACATCCCCACAATTCTCAAAATCCCATTCCAGTTAACAGCGTCTTGATCCTAAACTTAGCCACGTGCCGCTGAACGCCGCATTCATTTTACGACAACTGACACAGAAAAAAACAACAACACTGTTCTGTCCATTAACGGACAGAATCTCTTTTACTGTTATATTTCGTAAACCCTAATGCATGCCGGCCCCTCCGCAGACCAGGGGCGATCAATATCCCTACTTATATAACAAACTACATAATGCAATACCAGCACAGCTGTGGGATAGCCGACCGGAATGAGGCGTCATGGGAGACGCAGAGCGGCGGCTGGAGGTCCATTTCCACCGAGCTGGGCTGCCAACCGGACAAATTTCTGGACAGTCCGTAAAAATAGGGTCAGTCATTTTCACTCCACAGTGTCAGAGCAAGCCAACCATCCTATTTATTAACCATTCACACTATATTTCATAATATTTTTTTATGCTTTTGGCTAAGGCTACTTTCACCCTGGCGTTTTGGCTTTCCGTTTGTGGGATCCGTTCAGAGATCTCACAAGCAGTCCAAAACGGATCAGTTTTGCCCTAATGCATTCTGAAAGGAAAAGGATCCGCTCAGAATGCATCAGTTTGCCTCCGATCAGTCACCATTCCGCTCTGGAGGCGGACACCAAAAGGCTGCTTGCAGCGTTTTGCTGTCCGCTTGACGAAACTGAGGCAAACAGATTCGTCCTGGCACACAATGCAAGTCAATGGGGACGGATCCGTTTTCTCTGACAATAGAAAACGGATCCGTCCTCCATTGACTGTCAATGGAGTTCATGACGGATCCGTCTTGGCTGTTACAGATATTACAAATGGATCCGTTCATGACGGATGCATGCGGCTATATTATTGTAACGGAAGCGGGTTTTTTTGCAGATCCATGACAGATCCGCAAAAAACGCTAGTGTGAAAGTAGCCTAATCCAGTGAGGTGTATACTTACATATTTGGAGCATACTTTTACATGGGCGGATGATCGAACTTAGGAACTAGTGTTAAGCAAAGTGAACAAAGTGGACCTGAATCTGAATTTCTGTAAAAATTTTGATTTGTCACGAAGGCGAATTTCCTCGCCTGTGGTACCAAATCCATTTTTCCTGAAATGGTGGTCAAAGAAACACAAACACTCACCACATCCATTTGATCATGGAGAAGCCGTTGTGGACATCTTAATTGAAGAAAACGTGCCAAATCTGATGACTTCTGAGATTTTTCCGTTTTCTTCAATCATGATGGCTGCAAAGGACTCACCACGAGAAAAATGGATGAGGAGAGTATGTATTTTTTTGAAAAATTTTTTAACCCCTGAAAACCCTCAATGGCAGGAAATCTAGAGCGATGACTTTGTCACAACCCATAATCATAAAATGACCGATTGGGAACATTTTATGCAGTGACGGTCACACGATGATCTCCAGATCCTCTCAACCATCACATGCTAGGTTCACGTGTCTCCAGGAAGCTCAATGTAAACCAGTAGCCAGTACAAACAAATGCTATAAAGCTGCCAGATACATGTGCAGTGCAGGCGGGACATGCAACATACATGTGGGTTCTGTTAGTTGCTATAGGGATGAAAAGGATTCCTAGAATCCAGGTGGTCTGGTCTTCTCTTTAGCAGATGCTTTCTACTGCAAGGTAATACTGCCTATAGTGGCGCGCCCCCATACATACCGTTATATGTCCACTTCTGATGCTAAAAGAGCCAATTCAGTTTCAGGCAACGTTAAGCGACAACCAATCTGGCCACCAAACAGTTTTCAGAAAAGTTGTCACCCAATCCAAAGTCCTGAATGGCAAGGTTGCCCAGCCATGCAGAGGCACAGGAGTGATGGAGAGCTGGAGGACACCATGTGGGTCATGTAAACAGCAGCCATATTGGGTAGCATCTATCCGTTCCATACATCCGAACGGGGTTGTTCGTGCAGCAGATGCATAATTTTCTGCAAGACTCATTAATATGATTGAGATATCTGAAGAGATTTCTGCAACGTGGGTGACTGTACCTTATGAATGCCTGAGGCTAAAGGAAGTGTCCGTGATTTGGACATCTCCAACAAATAGCAGAAACCTGTAAGAAATAGGACAATTTGGCCATTGCTACCCCTCGCCGATGAGCCTCTGCGTACACTACGGCCCAGTGAGGCAACGTACCGTGATTTGATGATGAGGTCATGTGACATTATAACAATTTAAAGAAACGGGGGGCACACCCAATAGTCCAAGGAGTGCAAAAGGGTGGTGAAAAAAAATGGTACAAAAAACACCTGACCTAAGAGAGAGTCACAAGAACCACCCCATCAATGCACATCCAACAATCAGTCAATAATAAAATATATAAAGTTTATTAGACACCAACAAACACGCATTTAAAATTGTATCCAAATTGAACAAAGTGCGGTATACAAAATATATGCAACCGACACAAACAGAATCCACTGAGCGTCCGCTAAGTGGGGACATACAATGTAAACCAGCTATATATAAAATATACCTATAAACAACATAAGGAAAATGTAGAATAAGGTGAGGCCGCTTAATGAATAAAGACAGACCGAAAGAAGGTCAAATATCAAGAGCCAAAACCTACATAAACAGCTGGTGCAGTGGACCTGGAAACATGAGAAACCTCCAACGCGTATCGCCGGCGCAGTCCGGCTTCCTCAGGTATATTTTATATATAGCTGGTTTACATTGTATGTCCCCACTTAGCGGACGCTCAGTGGATTCCGTTTGTGTCGGTTGCTTATATTATTTTGTATACCGCACTTTGCTCAATTTGGATACAATTTTAAATGTGTGTTTGTTGGTGTGTCTAATAAACTTTATATATTTTATTATTGACCGATTGTTGGATGTCATGTGACATTATGTCATTGTGGGGCTGGCCGAACGTTTGATGTGTATGGGGGTCTCCACAACTCCGATCCACTGGCAGATGTTGGAGAGATCAGGATCGGGCAGCTGGATTTCTATATGCCCGAGTTAAGCCTGTATTACACAAACCGATTGAGCAAGCGATTGTAGGGAGGGAAGTGTTGCCTCCTGGCAATCGCCTTCTTGCTAGCGGAGGAGACTGCTGCTATTACATGCAAAAATCTCCTCCACAGTAGGGGGAGACGCGATAGCTATGCCATCACTCGTCCCTATGCTGTATAGTGGTTTGCTGGCGGCAGATCATAATTAGACAGCACGATATGCCGCCGGCAAACGATTTTTAAGGGTGCTTAAAAATCACAATTGCTCGTCCATCAGCCAATCGGCAGCGGTATACAAACACCCGTTAGCGATCGTCTACCAAAAAATTGCCAGATGTAATACAGCCTTTAAAGGGAACCTGTCACCTGGATTTTGGGTATAGAGCTGAGGACATGGGCTGCTAGATCGCTGCTAGCACATCCGCAATACCCAGTCCCCATAGCTCTGTGTGCTTTTATTGTGTAAAAAAACGATTTTATAGATATGTAAATTAGGCTACTAACATTTCCGGAGCCCAGCACCGCCCTGCATACTCCGAATCTCCTCCTTGCTCTTCGACGCCACAAAGCTAGAGCACCGTATTCTCACGATGCGCGAGCTAGCACATGCCGAGTGTCTGCATAGTGTTCCTACCCTGTGCTGGCATCAGCCTCAGGGAACGAACTGCACATGCGCTAGCTCGTGCATGGTGAGATTATGGCGCTCTAGCTTTGTGACGCCGGGGATCAAGGAGGAGATTCGGAGGATGCAGGGCGGTGCTGGGCTCCTTCACAGTAGGCATTGCTGGGCTCAGAGTCGGAGAACGCTGGACTCCTCTCTGAAGCATGGAGGAGACGGGACTCATCTAAGGTTCATTTACATATCTCTAAAATCGTATTTTTGACACAATAAAAGCACACAGAGCTATGGGGACTGGGTATTGCGGATGTGCTTGCGGCCATCTAGCAAGCCCATATCCTCAGCTCCATACCCCAAATCCAAGTGACAGGTTTCCTTTAAGGATTAGGCAGCTGGGATTTCTATATGCCCGATTCTTTTGTTCAGGACACCTGTATCCTCGCCGAGCAGGGCGTGCATGTGAGGTCGGCCAGTCTTCATTCAGGGAAATGTCAGAATCATGGACAACCCCTTTAAGAATTCACTTTCATCTTTTGTGTTTTAAAAATAAATTCTAGAGGCTAAACCAGCATTATATATCACAACATGCTCGACGATTCAGGCGAATCAACCCATACGTACGCGAACTACTGAAGACCGTCCTGTAGGGAAGGTGTTGTACGTGTGATCTTCCCTGATTCCCCCTCGCTGGATAATCACCAGGCTGCCCGCTTTTACATAGGTTGGACAGGAAAGGGTTTAGCGCAGAGTCCAGCACAATGCAAACTCATTAAACGCGCAGAGGAATAGGAAGTGCAGGATCCAGCTGACAGTCATTTGGCTCCAGTGTTAATGGGAGGCTGGCAGCGTCCATGCAGAGACCGAGCAAGAGGAAAAACACAAAAGGAGCCGGAATGAAATGTGCCCAGCGCCTCTCTCCACTTAACAAGCAATCTTCACTATTCATAACGAGGAATGTCTCTGAGACGGGGGTCACTCAATAACAGCACAAAACCCGCAGGCTCTCACTGCACCAGCACAAGAGAGATGTGAGCGACAGCAAGAAGAAAGCCTCCAAATCTTCCACAGTAATGGCTGTGTAATAGACAGAAACAAGAAGAGTTCTGTGAAAAGTCCTCATTCCCATCACAGAACCAAATACCTAGATCCCTAGCAGCCAAGAAGAATCGAGAGAACCTCACAAGGTAAAATATACTGGGAAACCACTGGGGCGATACACAAAGACCAACAGTCAATGACCAATACGGACAACCATGGTGGAACCAGAACCTCTCAGATCTCATGTAGGCAAACGAGCCATAAACATGGAACCCTGTATATAGAAACCATGGAGTAATCTGCACCCTGGCAACACAAGTCATGGCAAAGGCAGTGCCTGCTATACTAACCATTATGTCTTAAAGGGGCTTTCCAGCAACTGGATATTGAGGACATCCTCAGGATAGGTCATTGAGATCTGATCAGTGGAGGTCCAAAATACAGCTACCCCATCAATTGGCTGTTTCGGGCCTATGTCACAAACTACACCATGGATGTAAATGGAAGCACAAGGTTGCACCCACTTTGTAGTGGCCGTACGAGGGTACTGGACCTCAAGTGGATGGGAGCTCAGTACTATGGACAGAGCTTTCCGTCCACTGTATAGTTTATGGTGCTGGCGGCTGAGGGTGTCCTACCTACACTGCTCTGATACTGGGATGACCTATCTAGAGGTTAGGCCATTAATATCCAAGTCTTGGTAAACACCTGTGAAGGAACCTAAATGGACTCCATTATAAGTTAATCAGGAGTCGGGTGACGTTGGAATCACAAAACCGTTTCCGTTGTGGACGGAATTCCTGATACAAAAGATTTCAGCTAGAATTGATGCAAACTTTTGTGTAAAATTCACAACGTTTGTACTCTGGCATATGGCAAGTCGTAAATTTTGGGTTTGCAAACACTTTTTCAATTTTACACCCAAAAAGTAGATGGGTCTTAGCAGGAGCGGGCAGGGTCTCTGCAGCCCAATAGAATTTCTACAATTTCTGCCAAAAACTGAAGGAAAATATCATAGGTCTATGCCAGATCAATCTTGGCGTAGATTTACTTTACTGGAGTGTGGACTGCACCGCATTTAGCGAGAGGCCGTGCTCCTGGCACATCATACTCCAGTGCACTGCTGGCATATCAAACGCAAGTCTTAAAAAAATCCCCCTATTATTAAAACTAGTCTGACCATTTTGGGAGGAGGACTGCATGCTGGGATTTATAGTGGCTATGGTCCTGACAAGCTACGCGCCGCTTGTCTTTTCTACACCGTGGGACGGCACACAGACAGCTAATGGAAAACGCAGCCGAAATGAAAAACAAATAAATTGCAATTTGCCACTTCTCGAGTACTTTGAGCAGATCCCCCGAGGCCCACTACACAGCGCATTAAAGGTGTGCATTGTAAAGACACCAGGGTACCTCCAGTCCATAAAATAATGCGAGCCGTGAATCAAATTGCCGAACATTGTCCGCCCGAGCCAGCAGCAGTGGGCAGTAACTAAAAAGAATAAACTGTACTTACGTTCTAAATTAACAAGTATTGCTAATGATGTATACTGAAAACGCGTTGTGATTTGGCATCCCTGGTGAAATAGTCAGTCTGGCAGACATTTAGCAGCTGTGGCTCAATGTTATCATTGAGGAATGGGCTAATAAGGCAGCGCACATGTTAGAGGTATTAAAAATGTGTATGAATATACTATAATTATAAAATAAATTAAAGGAACTCTACCCTGAAATTGAGGCCTAGATTAAAAGATTCTGCCCGGTATGAACAACATCGTTCACAACATAAGACTCTGTTCATATCGGTGTTGTAGCCTCCACCGCAGACTTAGTCACATCCTCTATAATAAAACCCCTGGGTGCCTGCGATGTGTCCGGGCGTGTGTGCCGATGTTAAATGCGCGGCGAGCAGGCCAATAGAATGGCATGGCACCACACACGGCAGTGCCGCCCACATCAGCGTGCCGGAGAACAGAATCGGGAGAGAAAGAAGCACTCTCCGCTAATTGGTGAAAGAGGCGGTAAGGGGGCAAGGTTTTAAATCCACATCATTGCACGGGGGTTAACTGGAGCAGAGACCACCTCAGCAGGGGCACGACAGGAGGTGGAGGTGGCATGAGCACAGGCACCAGAGGGAGGAAGGGCATCTGGAGCAGGGGCACTACAGAGGGGAGGGGCACTGAGGGGGCATCTGGAACTAAAGGGGAGGTTCTGGATGCAGGGAGAGTAGGGTACAACTGCAGCAGAAAGGGGGAAGCTGGAGCAGACAGCAGAGCACCTGGAGCAGGGGCAACTGATGGGGGTTACCTGGAGCAGGGGCAACTGATGGGGGTTACCTGGAGCAGGGGCAGGATCACTAATGGATGGACACTAGAGCAGGAGCATTACTACTAGAGGCAAATACCAATCTTGCGGAAGCCCCCTGCTATCAGCACATGATGCTACCGCCTCTATAAACAGAACATCCTCCTCCGAACTCCCCTCAGAGCTGAGCCCCGGGGAGCAAGTCCTCACGCAGAAGTGCCCGGGGTCTGCAAGAGGAGGGAGCAGCGTGCAGGCCGCAGAGACCGCGGGATCTGGTGAGGGCGCCGCTGCAGGTGCTGGAGCTGTACACCTGCATCAGAGTCATGCACTACAGCCTGTCAGGTAACGGGAGCCCCGACCCTCCGTGCAGACACCTGGTGCAGGGTTACAGCTGTGTAATGAGCAGTGCGGGCGGCTTGTGAAGCGACGTGTGCCGATTGGTCGACGCGCCGCGCATGTACAGTTTAATTAATTTTTGGCACACACTCACACGGACATGGAGCACACACAGACACGGCTTTTATCATTATACATTGGGAATCAATGGTACAAGCTATCTCTTATAATAAAAGCCCTGTGTGTGCTCAGGGCTGCGTGTCTGTGCCGATAATTGAACTGCACATGCGCGGCAAGCCAACCAATCACCACACGTTGCCCGCGTCGCCCGCACCTGCGATTCGCCCAATCACTGTCACCAATCGCAGGTTATGGTGTGCTCTCCACATCGGAGCGCCGCCATTACTGTTCGTGCATCACAGAGCCGCACAGTACCAGCACTCTCAGCCACAGCCACCAGTCAGTGCCAGCAGCCACAGTGCCAGCTGCCTCAGCCATCAGTCACTGCCAGCAGTCCCAGCACTATGAGTCAGTGCCAGCCATCCCCTTGCCATTTAATATAGACTGTTCCTACTGTTTATGCACTAATGTTCTAGCCCCCGTTATGGTAACAGGCTTAATGTCTAGTTCAACATAAAAAACAAAAACAATGCAGACAATGCTAGTTTTGTCCGGACAGAGCACAATGGCAACCGACATAAAAGTCAATAGCGTCTGTTGGTGACCATTGTGTCGGAACAGAAAAACAGAATACATTACAAAGATACGATCTCAGCCTTGTCCGAATCTGTATGTGATGGCTACTACAAGGCCCACTGGAGTCTGGGTATACAGAGGTCGAGAGTCTAGGGCCGGGATGGCTAAGCTCCGGCACTCCAGCTGTGGTAAAACTACAACTCCCAAGATGTACACCTGCTTGGCTGTTCTGAGAACTCCATAGAAATGAATGGAGCATGCTGGGAGACATAGTTTCACAACAGCTAGAGTACCGGAGGTTAGCCACCATTGGTCTAGGGATAGTATGACATTTACCCAATGCCCAGTGGAGTGAAATGCATGTCAACGATCAAAGATACATAGATAAATATTAGGAGATTCTGAAAAGTAACTAGTGGCCTCATACATACGCACAATATTCAGAAGTACATGTCGGGTCTGGTAGACCTGTGCTGACCAACCATGGAATAATTTGGGGCAATCTACTAAAAATTCTAGCGTGCGTACCACCACATTTATTATGTGGTTTTTTTTTTACATTTTCTGCGCCTCGCCCGAAAAGGTGTGTGGCTTAGCACAGGTGTGGTTCAAAATTTCACCAAAAAATAAATAAATAAATAAGCACAAAAAATATAGGTGCATACTAAACCAAACAATAGGTGGTGGAAAGTTAGACAAACGTGTCTAAAGAAGTGCCAAATTTGAGCCACAGTGATACATTTTTAAGATTGCCTAATGCCTCATTCACACGTCAGTTTTTGTGGGCATAAACATTACCAGTACGATTTGTGATAATATTTTTTGCATTGGGATAATGCGTTCTGTTCTAAGGTCCAACACCCCAACTTCAATAGCGGTGTGACCATAAAGATTGGAAGATCGCCCTTTGTGTATATAGTCACCAGTGCCATTTTTAATTATTATTTATTTTTTATGCCTGGTGTCTTCTAGCTATATTTGCCTGCGCTTTTCAAGCAGCGCTATATTCGCCGATATCTGTCGCTATTTAACAACCAGCGATACTTTTATTGTATGTTCAGACATTTTAGATAAAACACAGAATCCACAGATATCCATATTTGATTACCACATCAAATTTTATTTTTTATTTTTTGAGGGGGGGGGGGGTCTACGTTAAATTTTAATTTGAATATGTTGAAAGTTTGTGCAGTACTTGATACTCGGTGACCTATAAGGAACTGTTTTAATAAAGAAGTTAAATATATAACCAACGTACATCCATTTGTTCCGTGCAGCATCAGAGGTAAGTGTGCCTTTCATACATATACTTACCTAGATTGTAATGTATCATCCTCAGAGGCAATACGTGATCGCTTGTTAGGACCCTTCACCCATCAAAGAGCATATTATTATTATTTTTTTTTAACCGGTCAAATGCCCCATATTCATTACGCCCAGGGACAACTATATCCGAAAATCAATGTCCATAAAACAAACTACACCAAAAGTGTTAACTACAACCCAGCAATAGCCGCCTCCTCAGGTGAGGTTTCTATCTTCGTTTTGGAGACAGATGGACAAGGTTAGGATACGCTCAGCCCTCCCGCTCCCTCCCTTCATTTTGTTCGGAGGGCTAAACACCATCTGTTGATAATCAGTCTCATGCAGTGGGCTGCACACAGAACTATTTAAGTGATCAGCTTGCGCTGCAGAGCTGACAATCAAACTCTCGCGCAATGGGAAAGTGCATTCATAATGAGGCCCAAAGGCTTTTCGCTATTGTCAAGGTGATCAATAAATCGCCTCTCCCCGACACCACCCGCAGTTTAGTAGGCACCGTATAGAAAAGAGCATGGCACTGTTACCGCAGGTGGCGTTTATGTACACACTTTCCTGGTACAAAACCAGGATCCATAGGAGCGAGACACATCGCGCATATAACAAATTCTGTTTAGAGATATATTTGACATCCGCGTTTCTCATTCAAGATGACTCCAGAGGAGAAGGCAAGTGTGAGGGACAATAGGCTTCCTTCCATTATTCAACAAAAAGTAGCCGGCAAAGGAGATCTGCAAAATACACTCCCCAAAGGGCAGCGCTTTTCAAGGTTTTTCATTGTACTGCATGCAAAATGATTTAACACGTTCCACGTTTCCGTAAAAAATGTTGGAAAACACGCATTGAAGGTTTTCTGCCTTATAATTATCTTTTATACGTCTATCGGGGACAGTGGCAGGAGGGAGAAGGGAGGTTTTTCTAAAACTACGGCGATAAATATAATGAACTACAAAGCATTATGAAATGTGCATACTGAAAAGGAACGCCAGGATCCCCAAAGAATCCAGGTGCCGCAACATACAGTACACGCCCATTAAGCAACAGATTGATATAAAATATGAGTAAACTCCCAAATAATTCTCATTGTAAGGGCTCATGCACACAAACGTTTTTTGCGTTCAGTATACTGGCCATTTTGTGAGTTCAGTATGCGTTACTCATACTGAACAATTCATTTCAATGGGTCAGCAAAGATACCCTGAAGTGTCTCCGTGTGCATTCCGTTTCCGTTCAAAGATAGAACGTGTCCTATTATTGTCCGCAAATCAGGCTCCGTGGCTCCATTCAAGTCAATGGGTCTGCAAGAAAAAAAACGGAACACGTACTCCATATGTCTTCCGTATCCGTTCCATTTTTGCGGATCTATTGGAAATTTTGTGCCCAGCCCAAATTTTTCTACGTAATTACTGTATATGCCATACGGAAAAACGGAACGGAACCGGAACCACTACTGAAACAAAAACGGAACAACGGATCCGTTAAAAACAGCCCGCAAAACACTTAAAAAGACATACGGTTGTGTGCATGAGCCCTAAAAGAAAGAAACAGGTACCACAGAACTTTAGGACATCTTCGGATCCTTTCACAAGGGCCAATGTGGGGCCATAATGAGAATGTAACAAGTCAATAGCTTTTGTTTCTAAGGAGCGTTTTGCCCATTTGTCACCTAATCAATGCGGAGTATAGATGGATCGATGATCGTCCGTAAAGAACATGTTCCCGATCATTGGCCCTTGTGAAACGGCCACTTACATTATTTCAGCACATCACTTTTTTGATTCAATAGAATCTTCCTATTGAGTTAACACCAACCAGAGGTTTCTCCACCATGCAGTTTCTCGTTTTCACTGGCCTTTGTGGTATTATCAGAAGATGACACCAGGAATTCCAAAGAGCTTCCTATTCAATGCTATGGACAGCAGACACACAGCGGAAAAGCACAACCACCTTTAAAGGGAACATGTGAGGGTATAAGCCAAGGATGAGCAGGAGAGCGTGATGTAGCATATGGCGTCAGTGTCACTGCCTTAAAGGGGTTGTCCGGGTTCAGGGCTGAACCCAGTTATCTCATCTGTATTCCCGTACTATGTATAAGAGGAGCGTTTCTTTGCTCCGAAGCTCCCCTTTGCACGGCTGCACCGTGCAGCGCAAGCTACTGTTTGTTGTGAGCCTTTGAGGTACCGGGCTTCACAATACTATGCTAGGTGGAGACTTCCGCCTAGCAGTGAGCCCGGTGAGGTCATCAGTGCAGATGGGCGCTGTATAGCGCTGTTTTAGAGGCTGTTACCTAGTGGTTCTGAAGTGAAATTTCAGAATGACAAGGTTTTCACCGTCATGTCTCTATTTTTAGCAAATTGAAAATTTTTTGCTTATTGTGTTTTTGGTGGTTTGTATGACATCCAACATTTCCCCCATAGTTATGAAAATGGTTTGTCATTTGTGGTTTTTTTTTTTTTTTTTATGTGCTTACATAAACTGAAGGAGCCCTTAAAGGGGTTTCCAGTTTCTCAATATTGACCTATTTTCAGGATAGGTCATCAGGTCGGAGAGGGTCCAGCACTCAGCATTCTCACGAGCAGTGGATTTCGGCAACCAGAGATACCTGAAACAATATAGTGGATGGAGCCAAGAACTAGAAGGCTTCTCCTCCACTTTCTAGTGGCTGTGTTGGATTGTTGTAGACCCTCACTGATTTGATTTGAAGCTGATGACCCATCCTAAGGACAGGTCATCAATATCAAGAGACTAGAAATCAACCTTAAGCAGCAGTGTACAGCGACAAGGAGAGTTAATGCTCAAAAACAATCAACTTCTAAGTCGGCCAATTTCCGTGAGACTGGTGGACCATCTAATATGCATGACATTCCCCAGTGGCAGGTGTTGGTGGAAAGAAGGGTTGGGCATGTTGGATTTCAACATGGTCGACTGTTCTCATAGGATATAAGCCATCAGAGGAGAAAGTATCGGGTTATTCCCATTTCCCCACAGAAAACACAAAATGATTGTATACGGGGCAGTCAGGAGGAATAGCTCTCAGCCTAATGGTCAACAACTAAGCCTGCGTTCATATCTGTGGTGAAGGCTCGGTCACAGATTTCATCCAATGGTGTATAAAACAGTGCAGCCAGGTAGCACTATTTTGTCTGGTAAAATGACTACCAACATGACAACAACCTGCTGGAAAACACTATAGTCAACGGGGTCCATTGGGCACCGTGTCAGTCATGTGACGGATCAGACACTGCTCATTGAGCAAAGGAACAATGAAGACAAAAAAAACCTTAGGCTTATGATCATAAAATATAAAAAAATAAAAACCTAACAAATGGTCACCATATCCAGCTTCCTACTGACAGTGCACTACACTCATCACATTTCCTGATAGACTTGGATTTCTTTTCGAGATTTCCCGGCTGCCATCAAGCATTAAAATGGCTTTGATGTAAAATAAATAAGACGAATCAAACAAAAGCCAAAGGGATTACAATGATCCTATGATGAGACCGGAGAGCTTTCCAAGAATAGGAAGCAGAGTTTTTGCTTCCGAGTCCTTATGGATTATTCCCCAGTTCACTGAAATCTGCTGCCGAGTTGTAGCATATTCCTCTGCAGAAAATATATGGCCTTCCAGGAGAATGCCGTTACAGCAGCTGTGCGCGCTTCTCAACATGATCACACAATTATCTACTGCTACCATATGTACCGAATTACATCCAAAATTACAGCCTCCCCCATATCTGCACCTTATTCCTACCAAGTGGGTGAAAGTCGGACTTGTGAGCCCATATTTTGCAAGACCTAAAGGTACATTATGGAACTAACAGCAAATTGCAAACAGCATTGAAAATGTGTTCCTTAGAAGGGTTGTCTCATCTCTTAGAGATATGCCATCAATGTCAGATTGGTGCGGGTCCCTCTAAAGTTAGGTAGGCTCCATTCACCTAAATGAGACTCTCTTCATGGCAGTGAACGGAGAGCAGCTACGCATGTGCGGTGCACTCTCCAATCTGAAGGGATTGTTTTGGATATGGCGAGTCCCAGAAGTGGAACTTCACCTATCTGACTTTGATGGCATATCCTAGAAATAATTCTGAGATGGGCCAACTCTTTTAAAGAGGGATTTCCACGAAAACCATTCTACTTTTTCAAACCACCACCTGGCTCTGAATATTTTTGTTGGCCACAGATATATTCTGTATGGTGACATCTCTTTATTATTTCTCTGTCCACCTCACTAAGGTGGACGCACATGCTCCATTCCATCCTTCAATGGCAACCAGCTCTATCTTCAGTTAGAACCTGCGGTAGTTACAAGAGAACTGAAGCAAAAAGACACACCCCTGAGGTGCCAGCCTGATGAACATCTGTAGCAATGAATGGGAAGATCTCTGGATCCATGTGAGGTACAGGGCTGGTTCTAGCTTTGTTAGAACAAGATTGTCTTCTACTATGTGTCTGATTTTCATTTTTTAGATTAAATCATGGGATAACCCCTTTGATGAGAAAGGATGCCCCACAGTGTTTAGATTGGTATGGTCATGATTTTACTGATCAAGATATTTATAGGGCAACAGAAGACATAAAAAAAGTTATAGGTCTCTAGAACCACCCAAAGCAGACAGAAATGAAGCAGCTCAGGCCCGAGCTTCTTCTTCTTTACCACATAGTATGAAAAGTGACCTTCAAAAGAGATGACCTTGTTCTAGTCTTTAAATATTCTATCCTATGCACTTAATATTTTCCATGATCTTGGTAATACATAACAGCTCCCTGGATTCTTGACTCATCCTCTTCATCATTTGATGTCACATTTATATACTCCACCACATACAATCATGATGTGTTTGTCTTGGGGTTGTCAAAGACAAATGGATGGGAGAAAAAAAAAAAACAGGTAAGACCTTGCGAGGCATTAAAAGAGCCAGTAACTGATAAACAGAAGACCTCTGACGATACCAAGAGCTAGGCTTTGCCTCTTATGGGATCTTCTATAGATGGTGGATTACTTCTGCTGGGGGGGCAGTGGACCCTCTACTGGAGACTAAGAGCCCCTTGTAGAAACTATAGGCTTCCATGTTAGGACTATTTTTAACCAGTTGTTTTTTTCCGGATCCGTTAGACCAGGGATGCTCAACCTGCGGCCCTCCAGCTGTTGTAAAACTACAACTCCGACCATGCCCTGCTGTAGGCTGACAGCTGTAGGCTGTCCAAGCATGCTGGGAGTTGGAGTTTTGCAACAGCTGGAGGGGCGCAGGTTGGGCATCCCTGCGTTAGACAGATCAGTGATTTAGCGCATCCGTCCCATCCGGAATAACGGATCCGGTATTAATACATCTCTATGGAAATTAATGCCGGATCCTGCAAGTGCGGTATTGTTCCAGGATTTTGTCTGGAAAAATACCGCAGCATGCTGTGGTATTTTGTCCGGTCAAATACCGCACAAGGGATGGAACAGAAGACATCCTGATGCATACTGAACGGACTGCTTTCCATTCAGAATGCATTAGGACAAAACAGATATTTTTTTTTTTCGGTATCGAGACCCTTTACGGGATTCCAATACCAGAAAAGAATAACCCTAGTGTGAAAGTACACTTACGTTATTTTTTGCACTTTTATTTATTGTGACATTTTTAACTGGTGCTTTTCTTTTGCCATTTCTCAACTCCTATGAGAAACCCAAGAGCAAAAATAGCAGAAGAACACAGCATACCTACGCCATATTGCAGTTCTGCAATAAAATAAAATAAAAAAACACCCAAAAAGCTAAAAATACAAATAATGGCATAAAAATGCTTTGTCAGAGGTCTATTTTATAGGCGTAGGTGCCTTAAGTAACATTTAGGTGCAAAAAAATAAATAAATAATACACTGGGGCCCTGTTCACCTCTTTTGCAGGTGAAATTTTGGCACAAATTCTGATGCTGGCCACTTGGTCTCTGCCAGCCGTTTGTGCGGCCTGATGTTCAAAGCCGTGACGGTGCCAAAAAGGGTCATGTTGTTTCTTGGTGCTGTGTCCAGAAAGAAGCCGCAGGCAGCCACTTTGGATATCCGGTGGCGGTTTAACTACATTCAGTGGCGCTAAACCTCAAAAGTCTCCTCAGCATTCAAAGTGAAAACAGAGGAGCCACCTCTGCAAAACCCTCTGTGTAAACATGCGCTAAAAATGTTCCCTGGCTAGGAGAAATAAACGGGTAGAAGGGCTTAAAAAAAAAAAAAAAAGGGAAATATGTCATGCCAACGTCACCGATCCTCCACTGCTTCTGTTTCCTGCTAGTATCTACTTCCAGGAAGCAGAGACCAAGATGGACCCGGGAAGCATTAGAATAGTAAAGTAATATGTACATACATACATACAGTACAGTACAGACCAAAAGTTTGGACACCTTCTCATTCAAAGAGTTTTCTTTATTTTCATGACTATGAAAATTGTAGATTCACACTGAAGGCATCAAAACTATGAATTAACACATGTGGAATTGTATACATAACAAAAAAGTGTGAAACAACTGAAAAAATGTCATATTCTAGGTTCTTTAAAGTAGCCACCTTTTGCTTTGATTACTGCTTTGCACACTCTTGGCATTCTCTTGATGAGCTTCAAGAGGTAGTCACCTGAAATGGTCTTCCAACAGTCTTGAAGGAGTTCCCAGAGATGCTTAGCACTTGTTGGCCCTTTTGCCTTCACTCTGCGGTCCAGCTCACCCCAAACCATCTCAATTGGGTTCAGGTCCGGTGACTGTGGAGACCAGGTCATCTGGCGCAGCACCCCATCACTCTCCTTCATGGTCAAATAGCCCTTAGGCTGAGTTCACACGAGCGTGACAGATTTGGTCCGGATGCGTTCAGTTAAACTCGCACCATTTTGCAAGTTCAGTCAGTTTTGGCTGCAATTGCGTTTAGTTGTTCAGTTTTTTCCGCGCGGGTGCAATGCGTTTTGATGCATTTTTCACGCGCGTGATAAAAAACTGAAGGTTTACAAACAACATCTCCTAGCAACCATCAGTGAAAAACGCATTGCATCCGCACTTGGTTGCAGATGCAATGCGTTATTAACGCAGCCCCATTCACTTCTATGGAGCCAGCGCTGCGTGAAAAACGCAGAATATAGAACATGCTGCGATTTTAAAGCATTGCAGAAGTGATGCATGAAATAAAATGCTCATGTGCACAGCCCCATTGAAATGAATGGGTCAGGATTCAGTGCAGGTGCAATGCATTCACCTACTGCATTGCACCCGCGCGGAAATCTCGCCCGTGTGAATGCAGCCTTACATAGCCTGGAGGTGTGTTTGGGGTCATTGTCCTGTTGAAAAATAAATGATGGTCCAACTAAACGCAAACCAGATGGAATAGCATGCCGCTGCAAGATGCTGTGGTAGCCATGCTGGTTCAGTATGCCTTCAATTTTGAATAAATCCCCAACAGTGTCACCAGCAAAGCACCCCCACACCATCACACCTCCTCCTCCATGCTTCACGGTTGGAACCAGGCACGTAGAGTCCATCCGTTCACCTTTTCTGCATCACACAAAGACACGGTGGTTGGAACCAAAGATCTCAAATTTGCACTCATCAGACCAAAGCACAGATTTCCACTGGTCTAATGTCCATTCCTTGTGTTCTTTAGCCCAAACAAGTCTCTTCTGCTTGTTGCCTGTCCTTAGCAGTGGTTTCCTAGCAGATATTCTACCATGAAGGCCTGATTCACACAGTCTCCTCTTAACAGTTGTTCTAGAGATGTGTCTGCTGCTAGAACTCTGTGTGGCATTGAGCTGGTCTCTAATCTGAGCTGCTGTTAACCTGCGATTTCTGAGGCTGGTGACTCGGATGAACTTATCCTCCGCAGCAGAGATGACTCTTGGTCTTCCTTTCCTGGGGCGATCCGCATGTGAGCAAGTTTCTTTATAGCGCCTGATGGTTTTTGTGACTGCAATTGGGGACACTTTCAAAGTTTTCCCAATTTTTCGGACTGACTGACCTTCATTTCTTAAAGTAATGATGGCCACTCGTTTTTCTTTACTTAGCTGCTTTTTTCTTGCCAAAATACAAATTCGAACTGTCTATTCAGTGGGACTATCAGCTGTGTATCCACCTGACTTCTCCACAACGCAACTGATGGTCCCAACCCCATTTATAAGGCAAGAAATCCCACTTATTAAACCTGACAGGGCACACCTGTGAAGTGAAAACCATTTCAGGTGACCACCTCTTGAAGCTCATCAAGAGAATGCCAAGAGTGTGCAAAGCAGTAATCAAAGCAAAAGGTGGCTACTTTAAAGAACCTAGAATATGACATATTTTCAGTTGTTTCACACCTTTTTGTTATGTATATAATTCCACATGTGTTAATTCATAGTTTTGATGCCTTCAGTGTGAATCTACAATTTGCATAGCCATGAAAATAAAGAAAACTCTTTGAATGAGAAGGTGTGTCCAAACTTTTGGGCTGTACTTTATATATATTTTTTTAAGTCATTCTGACCCTTTTCTAAGAAATAATGGTTCCCACCTGGACAACCCCTTGAAGCAACTTACACAAACCAGCTAGCAGAACTAATAAAAAAATTATATATATAATTGTGCAGTGTCGCATTTGATAGTTTTCTCATTTGGGTATATTTGGGCGGCATCTCTACCTCCCAACGGCTGGCACTGTGTGTTACTTGACCTGCTCTATTCACATATAACAGGACCTGTCACTCAAGTCCACGGCCCGCAGTCACATAACCTCCCGCACTCATTCATCACCGATGCCACGGTACAAAAAGCTGCTGCCTGCGTGTGACAATGTAAATGACATGACGTTTGTCAGCCTGGAGAGGAGGCCACTATCTGGGAACACTCATGTAGAGGTGTCACCTCTATCACACGACTTGATTACTGCATTGATGGCTTTTCCCAGAATCCATTGAGCTGAAAGTATAGATCATGCCCCCGTCCTCCCTAACACAAGCCTGCGGAGGAAAAGCAGGGGCCGCCGTTATTGGTGCAGAAGACACAATTGGAGACAAAGCCTTAATACAGGGAGTCAGGCTGTAAACGCACAGATTGATAAATCCGTAATCCAGAGACATCGCTTACCTTCTGACTTTAAGGAGGACCGCTCACCTCTCCAGTCACGTCCATTTTAGTAAATACGCATTCTTCCCATAAAACAAAAATTCCGGAAAATCTTTTCTTATTAACTCTGCATCGTGCCGTTCCTCTGTTATTCCTCCTGAATAAATTGGCAACTGGGTGTTACCGTTCCTTTTGTCAAAGAGGTGTTTCTTTACTAAATCTGATACAGTCAACACTGATTTAACGGTATCAGCCTGAGAAGGGACATGGCTTTTTTTAGTGGGCATGGCTCGGGGTGGGGGGGGGGGGGGGGAGAGAAATCAGGGGTTCAATTGCCCAACACTTACCATAATTTACATAAATTATCTTGAAAATCTAGGCCGGTCCGTAGGTGGAGAAGATTTCGGTTTGTGGTGCATGTTACAGGAGCAGATGCAACAGATTTACTGCGAGGCTGTCTCAGAGGACGTGCACACTGCGCTGTAGTTTATGCAGATCTCGCTGCGTTCTCACATGAAATCCTCGTGTACGGATTTTGATATTGCTGTTCTCCAGATTTTGAAAATCTTAAAAAGGGGTTGACCGGGCTTTTAATATTGATGACCTATCTACACTGTGCATGACCTACACACTGGGGACATATCAGGGTTGGACTGGCCCACCAGAGGAACCTCCGACAGGCCCAGTCTATGAAGCCATAATGAGCCCCAAAAGGTCCTAAAGAACACAGAATTTGTAGCGGTCCTCAAACTAATCATTGTCCACTAGAGTCCATGTCTTAGGGTGCCGACACACGTTCAGGCTTTTGGCTGCATTTTTCGGAAGCCAAAATCAGGTGTGGATCATGAAAGGAGAAAAGAGATACCACTTCCCCACTTTTTTTCAATCCACTCCCGGTTTTGGCTTCAAAAACTATAAAAAAACAAAACCTAAAGATTCTATTATTTTTTTATTTTTTTTATAATACAGGGGACTGGCCCCCGAAAGTAATTTTCTTCAGTAGGCCCAAGGAACCAGAGTTCGCTTCCGAGCATTATCTGGCCCGCTTGGCTTTTACTGGTCCAGCTCAGACGTTCGTCTTACACACTGATCTCCAACCTGTGGCCCTCTTAGCTGTTCAAAAACTACAACTCCCATCACGCCCTGAGAGCTGCCACAGGTTGGGGAAACGTTCTACCATAATCCAGTTCATTCCCAAATATGCAGCCAGAAAACAGGCCTGTGAACGACGGCGCTCTTCTGCTCGGCCAACAACGGAAGCCGATTGACCTCTCAGCATGTTTTTGGAGTGTGGGAGGAGATCAGAAGACACAAAGAAAAGAAACACAAGGATGTCAAGAGCTGCAAGACAACTGTACTACCCAGGGGGCCCCAGACACCCCCCCAGCCCTGAGGCGCATACTGTATACACATCTGGAGCAGTCACGTCTTTATATTATGTCTAGTGAATGCTTGCACAAACACAGATCGATAGAGTCTGCAGATGCAGTATACAGCAGCACGTCCTGTTCCAGGTAGAAGAGTAGTGGGCGCAGGAGAACATCATCCACCGGTGAGTGGAAGCATGAAGAGAAAATTCAATGCTGTTTAAGGCCAAAGTTAAAACAGCAGAAATGCAGCGGCGATGTGTGGGCAGCAGAGACAGACCACAGGAAAGTGCGGCTAATTCGTAATCTCCCTTTAAGTTGCCATGGAAACGGAGGAATCCTGCATCATCGGCACACGGTGTTTGCACGGCAGGAATCAGGAGCGTCTCTCGGCCGATACAATCAGCAACATTACTAGGATTATCTGACACAGACAGAGATCAAATCTCGTCCTACGCAGGGTTCGGCAAGTAGGAAGGGATCCTCGCCTCCCCGCATGGCTTCCTATATAAAGGGCGATCAAAAGGAACGTACGGAACGTGGAAACACAAAATCTGCACAGTGAAAGCACCACATCCAAATTCAGCACTGGGTTACACAGATACAGAGGGGTCCCAATTCTGGTGGTCACATGATGCTTAAAGGGATTCTGTCAGCAGGATTTACCCTACAGAGATATTCATATGGGCCCATCAGTCTCCTTGTTTTGTATTAAATGATCCCACTCTTATTGCTCTGTGTGTGTCTTTTATTCACGATTTCATTGCTATGTAAATGACCTTGATAAGGAGCCCAAGGGGTTGTCCCACGATCTGTTGGAGCCCGGCCGCGCCCATCGTTCCAGAACCCAGCATCGCCTACCAGTTAATTTATTCACTGCACTTGCCCTCACATCATTCCTACCAAGCGCAGTAATCTCACGCAGGCACACAGTAGTATGCGCCTGTGCGGACTACTGGCACAGGCTTCGTCAATCCAACTGCGCATGCGCCGGCTCCCTGCGCACGCAAGATTACGGCACGTGGAAGAAATTACGTCAGGGCAAGTGCAGTGAATAAATTAACTGGTAGGCGGTGCTGCTCTCCGGAACGATGGGCGCGGCCGGGCTCCAACGGATCGTGGGACAACCCCTTGGGCTCCTTATCAAGGTAATTTGCATAGCAATAAAATAGCTGTGAAAAATGAAAGGCGGAATCTGATGTGCGGAATCTGATGTGCGGATCTTATGTGCGTTGACCCAAACCCATGTTCAGGTGAACACACAAATTCTGTGCGTTTCTTCATCACATTCTCACCAAAATCCGCAATTTCTAAAAGGCAGTTTTTTGGTGCAGATTTGATGCGGTTTTGCCGCTGATCTTACCCTTCATTAGAAAAGGGTGAAATCCGCATCTAAAACCACAAACATAATTGACAAGCTGTGGATTTAGAAATCTGCGCGGCAGAAAAAAATAATAAAAATCTGCCAAGTCAACATGAGAAGTGTTTACTCTCATTCACTTTGCTGATACTGTACTACGCAGCGTTTTATCCCGCACAGGAATCTGCGGGGGGGGGGGGGGGGGGGGGGGGAACACACGTTTTCTGCCTAATGCAACCTGCACGTGTTTTGGATTTTTTCCATCCAGATTTTCATGCAAAAAAAAACAGCAGCATAAGGCCTCATGCACACGATCGTTGACATTTTTTGCAGTCCACAAATTACGGATCTGCAAAAACAGATACTGGCCGTGTGCGTTCCACATTTTCCAGAAC
Organism: Bufo gargarizans; assembly: GCF_014858855.1. Lineage (NCBI taxonomy): Eukaryota > Metazoa > Chordata > Amphibia > Anura > Bufonidae > Bufo > Bufo gargarizans. Next base: position 661,249,876 of record NC_058081.1, on the reverse strand, counting down.
ACCCTGTCTATAGAACAGTCCTTATCCGGAAAAGTGTGCTACATCTTTTGCAGCCCCACTGGAGTGAATGGGTCCGCATCCGACCCACAAAAAAGGTGGACCAAATGCACACAAAAAACGCAGTTGCGTGCCTGAGCCCAAATATAGTACCATCAAAGTGTATGAGATTACACAATTCTCATGTATCCCTTTGGGAGTCATTTATCAAACTGAAATACGCCTAAGGTGTAGGCCCAGCGTTAGCGCTTATGCACACAACCATATACTGTATACATACATTGGGCCATTTTTTTTCTCCCTTTCTTCTCACATGGAACAATCTATTGGCATTTTGGTGTAGTAAAAAAAAAAAAAAAAAAAAAAAAACACACAAAGACATCATATAGTACATGACATCCTCTTTCTAACAAAGCTAGAACCAGCCCTGTACCTCACATGGATCCAGAGATCTCCCCATTCATTGCTCTGCTAGATTTATATCAAGCTGAGAGCTCAGGGGGGAGTGTCTTTTCTGCTGCAGCTAAGGGGGCGTGTCCATGCTCTACCTATCACAGCTCAGGAGGCAGTTGAAGGATGGAACTGAGCATGTGCGTCCACAACAGTGGGGCGGACAGAGAAATAAAAATAAAAAAACTAAGAGGTGGGGCTATACAGATACATGTTTTGAATAACTCAGTGGCTATGCAAAATTTTTAGTTACAATATGGGACAATACCCTTTATTAATGCAACCGTTGGTCTAGTGGTAAGCATTATCCAGTACATATTCTACATAAATGAGATTTCTAATTTTCTTGCAGTACAAAAAAAATAAAAAAATACAAAATGGCAAACAGAGAGATTAGCTGGTCATTGTAACACCAGAAGGGACAGTGATCTGGAAGGCAGTTGTGGGGTTAACAAGCATTATTCATCAGTGACAAAGGTCCGACTAATTCCCAGAGATCCTGCAGAGGGAAAGAGCTCGCACAGAACCCTCATTAACAGCTTGCCCTTAATTAACAAGCTAATTGCAAGTTATTTCATAGCTGCAATTACTTCCTATCCGCTCCACCAACTTAAAGAGATGACGGGAACCTGCGTGCTTGTGACAGTGGTGAACTACACGGAAAAGAAAAGCTCAGAGGAGTCCTTTAGGCCAAGTTCGCACAAGGTATTGTAATATATGTGTTCTGCTTGTCGCACATTGTAAGGTTTCATGCACATGGCCGTGTCCATATTCCAGTCTGCAAAATATGGATACCTTCTATGTGCACGTGGTATTTTCCCCCTCCCGTCAGCAAAGCGCCATTCTCTTCTGCAATATGGGAAAAAAATAGGAAATGTTCTATAATCTGAAGAATGGCCACACACAAAAAATGCTGATGTCTGCGTGGTCCCCACAGAAATGAATGGGTCAGTGTGCCGTCTGCCACCGTCTAAGGGTACTTTCACACTTGCGGCAGAGGTTTCGTCGCTGGAACTGCCTGTTGTTGAAGGCTCAGTTCGGAGCCTCCGTTGCAGATTCTGTCAAAAAGACCGGACAAAAAAAAAAAAAAAGAAGACCACCCCAAATGGAGTCTGTTCAGCTCGGTCCGTCTCAGTTATGTGCAAAATCCAGCGCTTCCGTTATTTTCATTGTTCTGCTCCCATAACAGAACAGAACAACCGAAATATATAGCGGCGATGTGAACTTAACCTAAGGCCTCATTCACATTTTGACGTCCGTGGAAAAACCAGTCTGTGTTTCATCTGTCCATTAAGAATCCTTGTTTGGTCCGTGTTGGTACTGCAGCCTGGCCCTATTTATTTGAAAAAAAAATGAGCGGCGCCAAGGCCATGTGATCAATGAAGGTAATTGGCTTACGAAGAAGCCTAAGCGTGCACAAATCGCTGCAGCCTCCTCGTACACAGCTGATTGGCAGGGGTGGTGCGACCCCCGGCGATCTCATAGTGTTGAGCAAATCGGGTTCAGAACTGAACCGAACTGTAGCATCACAGACACGAGAATAAGCAAGCCTCGTGTTATTTGTGGCTAAGAAGGGCTCCGCGGAGCCCATACATTTTACTGCGGTACGGCGCACATATGATAAACGAAACAGAGTTCAAAACCCAATTCGCTCAACACTAGTCATCAATATGTAAATCCCGGGAAAACCTTTTTAAAATAACAATTCTGGAACATGCTTTCATATGGGGCTGTCCCCCTGTTATTCCTCCTGGAAATGTATGAATACATTAGCAGCCAGGAGATGGCATTCCTCTCGTCAATAGGGGGTCTCCCTAGCCCCCTCCACTCAGAGCAGACAGAGGAATAAAATATCTGAGGAATCATTTCATACGACGAGACAATAAAAAGATCTGCAAAATTTCGGCACACTCCGATGACAGCGTCTTAATGACAAGGTCAACGTCCTGCCTGCTCGCGGACTCATTAATAACTCCTCACAAGTCTGTCTTCAAAAAAGAAAAGTATAGATGACTTGACGTCTTCAGAGCGCACCCGCTATTCTCTAAAAATGACAGTAACGCGACTGGAGAACTAATTAGATATTCAGAGGTATTTTCCTCAAAGGACCTCTCTGATCTCTCGGGAGATAAATAAGATGGAGTGCTGAGTTATTCTGCCGGATTATCCTTCAATATCAAACTAACATTTAACATCTGCACCGTCGCGCGTACATAACAGTTGTCTCACACAAGCGGCTCAGCACCGGAACAAACCGCTTACGGCTTAGCTCCCGGTGGAGGGAAGGATTTATAAACGGGGGTCTACTTAGTTTATTTGTTTTAGGGCTTGTTCAGGAGTCCAGTGGGTGGTTCCTAATCAGTGAATGACCGCTATCTGTGTATACATGCCCATATAAGGAAGGCTGTCATGGGGTAGGACCGCCCACTGGACTCCTAAGCATAAAAAGAGCAGGGAGTTAAATGAATTACAAGTGAGGGTACGTTCGTATCTGCGGCAGCGGATCTGGCAGGCTGTTCCGGCAGAGAGCAGCCTTGATTATCCGTCCGCTTTTCGGCATAAATGGCGGGTTTCAGCCAGACAAAAACTGTTGCATGCAAATGGTTTTTGTCTGCTGGTGGCCGGCATTTTTGCCAGATTAGGCATGCCGCAGATGTGAATGCACCCTTAGGGCTCATTCAAACCGTACGAATGGGCCGCGAAAGATGCGGACAGCAAACAGTGTGCTGTCCGCATCTGTAGTCTCATTGGAGGGGCCGAGGAACAAGATAGAGCAAAGAAGTAATATCTATCTTAGTGTCGGTTATGTGCGGTCTGCAAAATGTGGAACGCACAGGGCCGGTATCCGTATTTGGCAGATCCGCAATTTGCGGATGGCAAAATACTACGGCTGTCTGAATGAGCCCCTACACTGCATCTTTTTCCATAAAACCCATATAAGGAAGATGCTGAGCTGCCTGACATAACAGGCTGCCTGCACAATGAACTGGATTTTCGGGGTGACCCTTTAAAAGGGGTTACGCACGAATTTAAAAGGGTTGTCTGAAATATTGATATTGATGGACTATCAGGATAGTTCATCAATATCTGATTGGTGGGGGTCCGACTCATGGCACAACACCAAATCAACTGTTTAAAGAGGCCACAGCGCGCCGGTGAGTGCTGCGGCCAGCTCACAGCTTAGGCCTCGCTCACAACTTCGTCAAGCAGATCTGGCACAAATGCCGGCTGTCGGCCAGGCCAAAAAACGTTGCATGCAACAGTTTGTCCGTATGAAACTTGGCATTTATGCTGGAAAGTGGCCAGATCAGTGATGGACCTCAGTGCAGTCAACGGGGATCTAGCGAAATCCGTCAGGCTGTTCTGTACCCTGCCGGATCTGCTTGATGGAGACGTGAACGAGGCCATACTAGGTACAGTGTCATACATTGTATGGTGGCAGTGCCTGGTATAGTAGTTCAGGCCCATTCACTTGAACAGGACTGAGCTGCGCTTAGTCCACGTGACCGATGAACAGGATATCACTGGACTAGGAAGAAGCTGCAGCGCTCACCAGATGCCATGGACACTTAGCTGATCGGTGGGGGTACTGGCAGTCGGCCCCATGACGATCAGATATTGATGAGCTATCCTGACGGTAGGCCATCAGTATTAAAATTTCTGACAACCTTAAGGCCTCTTTCACACGGGCAAGATTTCCGGGCGGGTGCAATGTGTGAAGTGAAAGCATTGCACCCGCACTGAATCCGGACCCATTCATTTCTATGGGGCTGTGCACATGAGCAGTGATTTTCACGCATCACTTGGGCGTTGCATGAAAATCGCAGCATGCTCCTCTTTGTGCGTTTTTCATGCAATGCAGACCCCATAGTAGTGAATGGGGCTGCGTGAAAATCGCAAGCATCCGCAAGCAAGTGCGGATGCGGTGCAACTTTCACGCACGGTTGCTAGGAGACGATCGGGATGGGGACCGAATTTTCATCATTTTCCCTTATAACATGGTTATAAGAGAAAATAGCATTCTTAAAGGGTTTCTACCACTTCGGTGTCACATATTTAGCTGTCAGACACTAGCGATCCGCTAGTGTCTGCTCTGCCCAACCATCCTAATATAATTGCTTTTGGGGCAGCCGTTTTGCTAAAAAAAGAACTTTTATTAATATGCTAATAAGCCTCTAGGTGCTATGGGGGCGTCATTAGCACCTAGAGGCTCCGTCTACCTTCAGAAACTGCCGCCGCCCAGCGCGTCCCTCCAGCCCGCCCATCTCTTCCTGAATGCGATCCTCCTTGTGAGCGTATGTATTCTGCGCATGCGCAGTGAATGTCTGACCGCTTCCTTGCTGAGACATCTCCACTGCGCCTGCGCGATGACGCCATAGTGCTCCGAGGAACAGGCGCAGTGGAGATGTCTGAGCAGGGAAGCTGTCAGACATTCACTGCGCATGCGCCGAATACAGGCGCTCACAAGGAGGATCGCATTCAGGAAGAGATGGGCGGGCTGGAGGGACGCGCTGGGCGGCGGCAGTTTCTGAAGGTAGACGGAGCCTCTAGGTGCTAATGACGCCCCCATAGCACCTAGAGGCTCATTAGCATATTAATAAAAGTTCTTTTTTTAGCAAAACGGCTGCCCCAAAAGCAATTATATTAGGATGGTTGGGCAGAGCAGACACTAGCGGATCGCTAGTGTCTGACAGCTAAATATGTGACACCGAAGTGGTAGAAACCCTTTAATACAGAATGCATAGTACAATAGGGCTGGAGGGGTTAAAAAAATAAATAAAAATAAAATAACTCACCTTAAATCAACTTGTTCGCGCAGCCCGGCTTCTTTTCTGTCTTCATCTTTGCTGTGCAGTAGGAAAAAGGACCTGTGATGACGTCACTGCGCTCATTACATGAGCCATCACCATGGTGATGGACCATGTGATGAGCGCTTGATGTCATCAAAAGGTCCTTTACCCAGGTCCTGAAGAAAGAAGAGAAGCTGGGCTGCGTGAACAAGTGGATTAAGGGGAGTTTAATTATTATTATTTTTTTAACCCCTCCAGCGCTATTGTACTATGCATTCTGTATTAAGGATGTTACTATTTTCCCTTATAACCACGTTATAAGGGAAAATAATACAATCTACACAACACCTAACCCAAAGGGTACCAAACATGTCGATTTTTCTCACGCGCGTGCAAAACGCATTACAATGTTTTGCACTCACGCGGAAAAATCGTGCATGTTTCCGCATCTTTTCCCACAACACCAGTGTGAAACCAGCCTAACAGTTTGCTTTCCTTTCTGTGGGTGGGCAGCAATCCACGGTGTAAACTGACCTGTGGTGTGGATGTCAAATCGGCAGCATGTCAATGTACGCTGCGGCTCCCAGCCACAAATTTCACACTCAAATCTCAAAATTTACAAAATATGGTTAACAGCAGAATATTTTCTATAACTATGGCGTCATTGTACTTTATTTGGCTTGCAGAGTGCTGTTGCATTGTATTTTTTATCTTTCTAGCCATGGCAACGTGCACCTGCGCATTGGGATGTGCTGACTGACCCCCTTTTTCTTGCAGTTGTACCGAGTTGGAGGTGTCGCTGACTCCTGTTGGTTGTGCACTCCAGACTAGCCTGTCTGCCCTATAGGCTGATTTTCATTCCCGTACTGTACGTATAAAGCTGTAGCCTGCTCTTACTGCACTCATTGACAGCATGCATGTTGGTACCTGCATTCCCTGAATGTTATGGAGACCGTTATGGCACATAACAGGAAGTACGTAGTGTTAGATTCCAGTCTTACAGAGATCGCCTTGACGTTTGGCAGACGGGCCCAAATAATTTTGTACAAAATGTATTTGCCAAGAATCTCAAATTTACAAAATAGGTGTAGCATTAGCACCAGAATATTTTCTACAACTATGGCATTATTGCACGTTATTTGGTTTGCAGAGTGCTGTTGTATTGTATTTTTTTTTTCTAAAAAATATTTAAAGGGGTTTTCCGAGACTTTTGCCCAGGTATCCAGACTTCTCTGCCATATTTTACGTCCTGGGTGGACATAGCCTAAGAGTTTGGAAAATTGTCCCACGCTTGTCTAATTATTTGAGGATTATTCTCCCGTGCAAACCACCACTAACAGCAGTAGTCTCCAACCAGCTGCTCAAATTGCTACCTACATTCCATTCGCTTTTCACGTAGCGGCGTCCCGGTTTTCCATCATTTGCGCTGTTTAACGGTTGCAGACTGCCACGCAAACAAGATAATTAGGTTTGCAGACTGTTAAAAACCCACAAACAATGAAATTTGACAGAGACCCCCGGCTCGTGACAATGCAGTCTTTGTATCCGGCGTGGATGAAAAACGTCTTGGGATGCCAATATGTGAATGAAAGATGTTTGTGCTGGAGTCGTTTTGGGACGATAAAACATGTTTGTACGTTTGGAAGAGCTCCCGACAAGACGGATTATTCATGCCCCTCGTACATCAACAGATCCACAACCGAACCGCCAGTAACGAGGGGAGTATTTCATGTTGATTATTTCCAATGTTGCATTAACGAGAACGTAAGTGACGGAGCAGGGAGAGATATTAACCTGGGACAGTAAATATGCAGCAATTAGCCTTTTTAAAGCACATTTTCGATAATTCATGTCTTTAAAGGCGCTTTGCTCGTCGGCTGGTTCCCCCTAACGAATAGATCCCCCATCTGCCGGCGGCAGCTTCGCTCAAAGCTATTAACCAAGCCACAGATCGTTAGCCAAGGAAGGGGTAGAAGATTGATTTATTATAATTACAGATCTGTCAGCAGACTATGCTTCAGTAACCCGACGAAAACACAGACTTTACCCCAATATTTGCATTGGTGGGTGGGGTTGCATCACATTTTGTTGGCTTTCTCAGAAGCCCCCACCGCTCTCACATCCTATTCCCAAGAAATAGTCCAAGGAGACGGAAATCCTACAGAGAACTTGAGATCCATTCTCAGACGGAAACACGCGAGTCACTTGGCTTAGGATCGTACAGCGCCCGACAATCGTTCCCGAGAAGAGCCATCTCAACAGCTGGAAAAACAGAGACAACCACAGGCTTATGATCCACATTTCGGATGTGACCCTTTTGCGCGCCGTTTCTATATGAAAAAGGCAATCTCTGCGGAGTGCCGCTTCTCGTCCCAAAACATCCTGGACAGTTCGTGATTTCCTAAAGCTCAAAATATGCAAATTGTGAAAAACATGTCTAAAGAGCTGTCGATTGCAGGGAAATCATGGCGAACGAAGCTACAATTACAATAATCACTTAATGTTTAATTGGTCATGGTCCTGTTATTACACCCAGGGGGTTCTCACATATGACATCCAGGGGCTGAGAACGCGGACGGCAAAGAATACACTTGACAGAATTTTTTTTTTAAACTGGTAAATAATAAAGCCCATCAACAAAGCAGCAGCGAAGAGATAGCCAGTTCTTAAAAGGGCAACTAAATCTACAGATACATGCAAAACCTATAGTAAGGGCTGGTTATTTTATCGATATAATGATATATGTTGAGCGTATAACATTAAAGGGGTTTTCTGGGAGTATAATATTGATGACCTGATGTCAGAACAGGTCTTCAACACTTGATCAGTAGGGGCGCCGGGTGTCAGACCAAAGATCAGATATTGATGACCTGTTCTGAAGATAGATTAGATGTCTGAAGAGGTTGTGGTGCTCTGGGAAGTACCAAGGCCTCTTCCTAATCTGGTGATGTCATGTTCCTTGGTCACATGGCCCAGGAAAAGCTCAGTCCCATTCAAGTAAATGGTCCTGGGTTGCGATACCAAGCACAGCCTTTACACAACGAACAGCACTGAGCTTGGTCAGCTGTGAGAAGGGCCCACCGATCAGATAGTGATGATCTATCCTGAGGATAGGTGACCAATATTATACTCCTGGAAAGCCCTTGATGGGTGAAGTGAATAAAACGGTGACAAAGGCTCCTGTCAAGGGGTGGGTACATTAGGTAGGTAGTGAAGAGTCGGGTCTGGAGGTTGAGGGGCTGAAAGGAGGGGAAAAAAAGGCTTAGTCACATGTCAGTGATTCATGTCTGTGTGCTGTCCATGTTCTCCAAGGGCATAACAAGGATCCTCTAAATACAAGTGAGGTCATTTATCAAACTGGTGTAAAGCAGAACTGGCTTAGTTACCCATAGCAACCGATCATTTTCCAAAGGAGCTGTCAAAAATGAAAGGTGGAATCTGATTGGTTGCTATGGGCAAATAAGCTAGTTTTACTTTAAACCAGTTTGATAAATTACCCAAAATGTGTAGTTAGACCATAAGGCTAGGTCTACACCATGACATTTGTCACACCAATGTTGCGCGAAATTTTTTATAATCATAGTCTATGGTGTCGCACTGCGACAGTTGCAAAAATCCATTCGAGGTGGATTTTTCGGCGACTGTCGAGTTGCAGTCGCAGCATGTCGCATTGCGACACCCTAGACTTCCATTATGACAAATGTTGTGCGACAAATGTTGCAGTGCAGTTGTGCCCTGTCGCGCGACACATGTTGTCGTGTAGACCTAGCCTTAGTCCCACAGAAAGACCACAGCTTCTAGGAGCAACGGGGGCGTTGCCGTTACACCTAGAGGCTCTGCTCTCTCTGAAACTGCTGTGCCCTCTGCACTTTGACTGAACAGACCAGACAGTGAAAACGTCATTACATCGGGCCCTGTCAAAATAGAGAGGGCACAGCAGTTGAAGAGACAACAGAGCCTCTAGGTGTAACGGTCACGCCCCCGTTGCTCCTAGAAGCTCATTTGCATATATTGAAACATCATTTTTCTCAGCAGTGCGGGCACATCTGAACATGGAACCAACACAGATGTCTTCAGCTGCCAAGTGCACATGCAACAGGTCAGCCAGTGTCATAGGTACAAAACTGCTGACAGATGCCCTTTAAGGTCTGAAAATATTAGCTGTATGGGAAGAGTTTGACCAAAGCCCATATAAGATTATTGCACAGGATTTGATCGTGATGTAGAATTTGTCCAGGTTATGGTCATCTGAAAATCCTTCAAAAATCAGGCAAAGGTATATAGGGTTCCTGGCCAGTCGTTGAACATACAAGTGGCTACTTAATAAACCGTACGTGGTTGATACCATTTCGACAACTTTATGCAATAGGCATCACTACCTAAAATGTTGACAGGAGAGTCATTTAGTCCGTGGTCATCTGATTTTTCTTTGCAGATTATAATCTAAATGTACATGGCTGGATTAAAGTCTTTGTTGGCAACCGGCTGTTAAACCATGCTTGTTGCAAGTTGTAGTCCTCAGCCATTAGATAATCTGAAGTGTGACATAAAGAAACTCGAAGACAAACTGCTCAGGATTTGCAGGCCCTGATCCTCATTCCGTGATGAAAGATTAGTCTACAGTAAGAGGTGGCCGCCTTAATCCCTTGAAATTAGATTCCAGGCGCTTGGGTTTGCAAGTATTTTACCCCAAACGTGCACGAACGAAAACACAAATATGCTAGTAAAACAATGAATCTGCAATTCGCTCAGAATCCTGTTTCACGAACACTTTGGAGTGAAGCCAAGAGGAGAATCTGTGACCCATTTCTGAGATGAATACGTGCTGAAAGATTGGGGGGGGGAGGCTCGCCGCGTAGGAAATCACTGGACCAAAAGAGCTGCGCTCACAGTTCTGATGGGAGAGAAGTGCACGTACACCTCTGGGCGCAAACCTCAGTAAATATTAAACAGGTCACATTTTCATTCGCAAGTCGGATTTGTACTTGCGTACCGTTCCCCCACAGAAATAACGGAAAAGGAACGTCCGATGCACGTGATTCTGAGAGGATCTTGCCTCTTTATAATCAGATTACTGCTCAAGTGGAGGTCAGATGTGGTTCTGGCCAAGGTCATTCAAGGACCAAACCACCGACCAATTATTTTGCCAGCATCATCAGCTGAACAAACGAGAAGAATTTTTATTAAAATAAAATATGTATGGTAATTGTCTAATAGCTGGGCACCATGATCAGGAGAACAGGGGTCTGTTCCCCCTCAGTTAAATGGAGTTGCAGTAGAGTGTGCATGCCGTACTATTCATATTCCACCAAACTGCTGGAGATGGAGGAACACCAAATTCTGCTTCTCTTGGACAGTCCCATAGACTTTGCATAGAGTGGGAGCATGCATGCTCAACTGCCGCTCCACTGAAACAGGGGACTCGGGACCTCTATTTCTCAGAACCCCCATAATAAGACGCTTCTCACCTAACTTTTGGAAATATCATAGGTTTGGATTCTGTGAAAACCCCTTAGATGCTGGGCCACCCATTCCTTTCTCTGTATAGCTCATGTAAAGGACCATATTATGGATCATTCACAATCTTTAAAGGGGTTTTCCGAGACTTTAATACTGATCGGTGGGGGTAGGACCATCGGGACCCCCGAAGATCAGCTGTTTGAGAAAGCAGTGACGCTGGCAGTAGTGTTATGGCCTTCTCTTAGCTTTTCCTAGGTCATGTGATGTCACGTTCATCCGTTCCGTGGCGTGGGCGCCGCTTAATCCCATTGAAGTGACTGGGACTGAGCGAAATATTAAGTACACGCTATACAATGTATGCTGTGGTGCTTGGTAAGCACGTAGAAGGCCACGGAGCTCACATGGGCGCCAGTGACTTCCCAAACAGCTGATCGGCGGAGGTCCCAGGTGTTAGTACCTCACCAATCAGATACTGGTGACCTAACGATACGGTGAACTAACGATACTGTGACCAGTATTAAAGTCCTGGAAAACAGTTTTAAACTGTAGCGTCATAATATGGCACCCAAAAGAGTTTATAGGACTCTACTGTTCATCCGTATGCCTCCAAACCCATCAAAGGCCGTATTATGGTGGTACTCTCTCCTAGAAACACTGTAATGTAGTACTGTATAAAGGCATTATATGGCAACAGACAGGACTTTGCACGTGACTAACTTTGGTCTTTATGCCTCCTTTAGGGAACTTTCTGGTATTGAAATCCAGCAAATGGTCTCAATACCGGAATAAATCTGTTTTGTCCTAATGCATTCTGAGAGGAATGCAATCCGTTCAGTATGCATCGGGATGTCATCCGTTCCGTCCCTTGTACGGTATCTGACCGGACAAAATTCTGGAACAATACCGCACTTGCCGGATCCTGCATTAAATTTCCAGAGAGATGTATTAATGCCGGATCCGGTACAAAGAGTTCTGAAAATTGCTGCATCACCGGATCTGGTTTTCCGATCTGCGCTGGGATATAGGAGGAGCTAGTTTCGCTGTTGATCTTTGTAAAAATTTTAATACCAGATCTGTTATTTCAGATCCGGAAAGAAAAGCTATACATGTTTGTATACGGTTTGCCGGATCCATTGCCGGAATTGCAAAAAAAGAAACACTGACTATAGAAAGGAGCAGAGCTTGGGTGCAACAAGAGCAATGGTGATGCCATCCTTGCACCAAAAGCCTAATTTGCATATAAAGAAAAAAAATATATAACTTAGGAAAGTAGCCTCAGATCAACAAAAGAAAAACAACATATTCATCAGGTGAACCAGAGCCATGCAGTTGACAGGGAGGTCGCTGGTGACAGATTCCCTTTAAATATTAAATGCTTACAAATGGGTCTTCGCATTAAAATCTCCAGCATTCCTTCAATAGAAGGGGCATGGGCGGCCACCTCTCCAGTGAGGTCATTGCAATTAGGGGCTAATGTCATAAGACTCCTTTCAACCTATTAGGCTTCATTCACACTGCTGGCAGGAGTTTCAGCAGAGGACAGCCCGTCGGAGCTCTCCGGATCTGGCACTGCTGGACGATACCGTAATACCTGCCAGGTCCATTGGCTATAATGGAGTCCGGCAGAGATCTGGGCGCTAATCGGCAAACATATCAGGTTTTGGATGGACAAATAGCGCTGCATGCATCCAAGTCTTGTGGATATGTCATGTCGATAACACCCATGTAAGGCTCCATTCACACGTCCGTGGTGTGTTGCGGATCCGCAACACACCCGCCCGGCACCCCTATAGAAATGCCTATTCTTGTCCGCAGCTGCGGACAAGAATAGGACATGTTCTATCTTTTGCGGAGCTGCGGACCGGAAGATTGGGGCCGCGTTCAGCGGATAGCACACTCTGTGCTGTCCGCATACATTCCGGCCCCATCGAAAATGAATGGGTCCGCACCCGTTCCGCCAAAATTGAGGAACGGATGCGGACGTGTGAATGGAGCCTTAAAGGGGTACTCCGGGCTTTTTCTATTCATGACCTATCCTCGGGATGGGTCATCAATATCAGATCAGCAGGGGATCTGACACCTGGCACCCCCACGGTTCAGCTGTTTGACGAGACGGCACGCAAAGTGTGCACATGCCGTTTCCCTTCTCTCCGCTGTATGTCTATGGGACAGCAGCGGCGGACAGGAAGAGAGAAGGGAGACGGGACGTGCACACTGTTGTGTGCTGTCTCCTCAAACAGCTGAACGGCGGGGGTGCTGGGTGTTGTACCCCTGGCTGATTTGATATTGATAACCTATCCTGAGGATAGGTCATCAAAAGGCCAGAAAACCTCTTTAACTTTAGGATAGGTGATCAATATCTGACAGGTTGTGGTCCGACAGCTGGCGCCCCCACTGACACTAGCGGCGGCAGGCTGGAAATAACACAGCTGGCAGACAGCTCCATGCACTCTAGTGGCAGTGTCGTGTTACTGCAGTGTTGCTCCCATTTACTAGAAAGGGGGATCCCTCTAGCAGCTGATCGGCAGGGGTGCTGGGAGCTGGAATCTCACCGATCCGATATTGATGACCTATCCTATAGAAGTTCAGGAAAACCTTACTTACACTCGCAGGTTTCTGGCAGCCCTAGTAACAGAATAAGATCATTAGCAGATTCTGACTGCAAAAAATGAATCTTTGCCTAACTTTGTCTTTGTTTCTAGTTTTATAATATTTCAATTAATTTGTATTATAATTTGGTCTTAATTACAGAAACCAAACCAACTATCGGGGAGGTGCTGCTTAGAAAATTCTGCAGACACTGTTGAGTATTCCACCTGCTCTTGACCTGGTGCCCTCAACATCCTCCATTTGCCGATGACTGCCACTCAACCGGAATCTCTAGACTTCAGATCACCCAAAGGAAAGCCTCCGTATCTTTACCTAGGAATTTTTACATCTCCTCGACAAAAGAGTTATTCTAACTAGGCCTTCAAATTGTGATGATGAGCTAGATCATTATCTGGACATTTATCTGCGAAAGAGCAATGGCTTCGGTCTCGTTACGAAAAGAAGGAGCAATTTATGAACAAATTGATGTGGACATCAAAAATCTACACAGCTCAAGAGATAAAGAAGAAACAATCCCCTATGTAACAGTAAAGCACTGAGGTAACACCAAAGCCCACATGAATTAATATGATGGCCTACTAGGAAGCAGAGGGCTGGAGATGATGGATGCACAGATAAAGGGACCAGCCATACGACATTGTGGCACTGGGTGGATCTGTGCCTTCACCGGACATCCTGCTTGAAGGGCATCATCACAGAGATTTCGCTCATTTCTCATCTTCTGCAAAATTAACGATGATGGATGCTTGATTAGGGCCATTTATTAGTCCAATTTAGCGCGAGGATTCATTTTGTAATTGATATCTCAGTTCTGTAGCCTCTCATTTATTTCGGTAGTGGAAAGGTGACTCCTGGCAGCATGTTAATGGAATCTGAGGGCCGTTCAGGAAGTTTTCTGAGCTCCTCACAAAGAGGTCACATCATCCATCAGATCTGTCACCAATTCCAGACGGAGACAGTGGGAGCCAACAAAACAGTCTCACTGCAGCGCCGGCCATCCACAAGGAAGCGGCTTCGTCTTCCATCTTATCACATTTTATTTATACACTCTCCCTTGAGGGTATCTTACACTTTCATTTTTAATTACAGGTCCCTGAAGAGATGTCTCCACAGCAACATTCACGCCATCAAGAGGGTTGCTTCTAGTCCCAGACTACCTTTCACTCCTCTTCCTATTAGACATTAAAAACTTCAAAATTGTGGAGACCCTTGCCAGATTTATAAACCGCCATCAATACCAAACACGACAGATTCCTCACCCCCCCTCCCTCGTCTTGCTGCCAGCCCTGGGATACAGTTCTGTATCACTAGGCCCCGTCTGCTTTCCACGGACTGCCAAGGATTTAAATAGAAGTGCAAGACTAAATACACAGCAATCCGAAAAGCTTTGACTCGACGTTTGGGAACGGTATGCTGCAGCATCAGGACCTGAGCTGTCACCAAAATCCCATGGGAACCTACGCATGCAAAACAAGCATGAGGGATACAGAGTCACACAAACACCACGCACAGCAGGGACCTACCCTCCAGAGATGCACACGGACAATTCAGGATGGACGGCTAGAATTAGTCAGAACCCAACCTGTCCAAAACGCTAGTAGAATCTAAAACCAAATCACTTGATGACTTGCCGATACAGCGCCATTTGAACACTACCGTCCACACATGTTCCAGCATGTGTGACCATGAGGGATTAATATGGTGACTGTGCCATTCTATGATTACTGAGGCAAGGGGTTGGCGGGGATTCAGCATGCTGGTACTTGTAGTTTTTCAGCGCACGTTGAGGGGACATTTATCAAGGCCTTTACGTCCTATGACAGCAGGTTTGCGACTTTTTTAATGCCGTTTTTTGCAGCTCTTGGGGGCGACACTCCCGTATTGCGATAATTTCTACCAATATTTTGCCATTACGGCAACAGTTTTAGAAGATGAATCCTGCTACGGCCCTAAACACTGGGAACTTTTTAATGCATAATCCATGGGATCACTGGAATCATTTACAACTAGCGATTACCCACCCATAAATGACTGATCGTGGTAAAGACCTGTAGTGGAAATCCAGCCTCACTCCAGACTATACCGCAGAAAGATGCCAGTAGGTGTGTTCTACACTTGAAAGCACACGTAAATGTGCAAGACCTGTAATATATTGCTGCAGCATTTAATTACAAATTTGAAGGGTTGGGGAACGCACTTTATACCATTTAGTGAATTAAACTCATGGTTGGTAGCGCGCTCGCAATATATTTTATCAATGCATTTAATTAAACAGGCCTTAGGAAATGCAGTTCACGTTAAACACCGCAATGGATATTGGTCTAAAAAACAGATTGCTGCTAATATAACTAAAATAGTATAAATCAGTCACACATAAATCCGGGAGCAACTAGTAGCCCTGTGCGGTCCACACAACCTTTGTGTCACAGACAATAAGTCATCATCACCACTCTCTCCAGTAGAGTAAACCACCTTGAAGAAGCCTTTTAGCTCTAATATATTTTAAATTTGTCCCCCAAACTGTGGAAAAACACATACTCACCTGGTCCCGACCACTCTATTCCAGCTCCTTGGCTCTCTTCACTGGTCTTCAGGTCCCAGTCAACTTCCACATGAATGGGGTCATGTGTGCCCTGCAGCCAATGACTGTCCACAGTGGTGACCTGTCCCTAAGCGGTTGCGTGGTGCACCCATGCAGAGGTCAGTCATTGAGAAGAAGGGAGCAGGTGAGTATGGATTCTTCCACAGCCCGAGGTGCATTATATTTTTTTTTTTTTGGTCAACCCCTTTAAATACAGCATAAATGAAAAGGTGATCAAAAGGTGATTACTGATGATCAGCAAATCAGCAACCTGCCGATCAGCTGTTTTCAGAAGCAACGACAAGAGAACTACACAAGTGAATGAAAGCAGTGCTACAGTAACCAGGCCCGGACACTACACAGTGGACAGGGCTGTGCAGTGTCAAAAACAGCTGATCGTCAGGGCTGCCTGCAGTCGGATTCCCCCGATACTGAACAGCTATCCTAAGAATGTCATGAATAAGTTAATCTTGGACAACTCATTTAATTCCTGTTAAAACTGGATACTATCACTAAGGGCCAACTTGCGTTACGCCTAGTGCAGAGCCGTATGGGGTGGTGCAAAATACAGGGACTCAATCACCAAGAAGAACTCTGCCATGCTCTGCCCCCACACAAGTATAACAGTGTTTTCCAGTTTTGCCTCACGCACGTATTTTCTTTCCATTCCGTTTTTTTGTGGAACATATGTGGAACCATTCATTTCAATGGCTCCACAAAAAAGACGGAAGGTACTCAGGGTGCATTCAGTTTGTCCGTATTTCCAGAAAAAAACAGAACATGTCCTATTATTGTCCGCATTACGGACAAGGATAGGACTGTTCCATTAGGGGCTAGCTGTTCCGTTCCGCAAAATACAGATAGCACACGGACATCATCCGTATTTTTTGCAGATCCGCTTTTTGGCGGACCGCAAAATACATACGGTCGTGTGCCCGAGGCCTAAAGGGGTTGTTCATGCTTTTGTTGTTATTTTGATTGATGGGTAATCAACATCAGTTCGGCAAGGGGCTGACTGCCGGCACCCCCACTAATCAGCTGTCAATAGGAAGGAGCCGTCCCATTGAAGTGAATGAGTATGACGGAGTTGTAATTACACCTGATCGCCGCCACAATATCGACGGGAACAGAGAAGAGAAACATGGTGCTCGTACTAGTGCTGTGTTCTCTTCAAACAGCTGATCAGCGGGGGTGCTGGGAGTCCTGAGGAAAGATAGTCAATATAACAAAAGCGGACAACCTCTTTATATATAAAATCTACTACGATCCCTCTATTATTAATTGGAGAAGTCTCACAGTTATTTACCGCTACTCGGTCTTCTGCTGCAGTACTAGTGTCCTGGGCTTAAGGCTACATTCACATGCATCCGTTTTGCGGTCCACAGATCTGAAAAATAAGGATACCGGCCATGTGCATCCCACACTTTCCGCAGGCCCTTTTCTAGAAATACCTATTCTTGTCTGCAAAACGACTGCATGGATGCAGACAGCACACGGATGACATGTGTTGTCCACATTTTTTTGCAGCCCCATAGAAATTAATGGGTCAGCGTGAAATCCTAAAAAAAATAAAAATTAAAAAATAAAAAGCAGATCATACATGGACTGAAAAACGGTTGGGTAAATATAGCCTCAGGGCTCATGCACACGACTAAGTATTTTGCAGTCTGCAAAACACGCATCCACAAAAAATACGGATGACGTCCGGTTGCTTTCCATATTTTGCGGAATGAAACAGCTGGCGCTTAACAGAACAGTCCTATCCTTGTATGTTAATTATTTTTTTGCAGAACAGACATACGTAAATGGAATGCACATGGAGTAACTTATTTTTTATTTTATTTTGCAGACCCATTGAAGTGAATGGTTTCACATACAGTGCGCAAAAAAAAAAAAAAAAAAAAAAAAAAAAAAAAACACGGAATGGACACAGAAATAAAATACGTTTGTGTGCATGAGCCCTAAATCTGATGAGTCCTTCAGGCAGTAAGGGTTTTCTCTGGTATACTCTAGGTTTACGCCTAATTTCTTGTAAAATGTGTTTGAGCTTGAGACCTGGGAATTAGATTGTGTGCTCGTCTTCAGACGTGTGCGCCTTCTGGACTACTGCAAAGCACGCTTCTTGTCAATTTACATGAAATATTACACAACTTAAAAAAAAAAAATAAGCTACGCCAAGCATAAATGAACATTCCTGAACAAGCCACAACCACATCATTGCATTGTTAGGATGTCAAAAGCAGACTCCGCACTGAAAGTCACATACACAGACTTCACAAGGAGGAGCCGCGCCGCATGGAATGCAAAAAAAAAGAAAAATAATGGAGACCATTCTATAAATTACACAAAGACACAGAGGCTGCTGGTGCAGGGGGACTGCTCAGCGAAAAGCACCGCACCACAATACGTATGGCAGCTGTATCCTTACACAGTAAGCTTACAGTGCGACAATAAACCATGACCATCGAAAGGACACATTATCTGTCTGAATGACCATAAGGTTATGGATACCTCTAGGGGTATTCAGTTTTTTTGTAAAATGAAAAAAAAAATAAAAAAAATAATTGCAATTAGTCTTTATTTCAATAATTTGTCTTCTGCAGCCTGCATGTATTCCCGTACATTGCAGGCTGCTCGGTGCCATACGATCTGTCAGAGGAGCTCTCTGCTCTCCTGTACACTCAAAGCCAGCATCTTATGTGTGGACAGGAAGGCACTTTCTCTTTGTATTCCTATACGAACCTCAATGTCATTCTCAGGCTATATGCGCACAACCGGATGGCGTCCGTGTGCGTTCCGCAATTTGTGGAATGGCACGGACAGCCTATAAAATAACTGCCTATTCTTGTCCACAAAGCGCGGACAAGAATAGGACATGTGATATTTTTGGGGGGGTCCACGGAACGGAGCCATGGATGCGGACAGCACAAGGAGTGCTGTCCGCATCTTTTGCGGCCCCACTGAAGTCAATGGGTCCGCATCAGAGCCGCAAAAACTGCTGCTCGGATGCGGACCAAAACAACGGCCGTGTGCATGAGGCCTTATCGGAATCAATAGCGAAGTGACGGCGGACTTTCTGTCCTGTGTCAGTTGGAGATGAGAGTTGGTCACATGACACAGCTGAGGATCAGAACGGAGGTTATAACTCACAAATACAGTCACTAGTAAGACGTTTACATCATGTACATTTCGAACAGGTCAGAAAATAAAAAAAAATTGTGAGTGCTTATTCAAGTTGCCCCCCCCCCCCCCCCCCCCCGACAACAGATATTGGGGGCTGTTTGAAATGGCTGTTGGAATTTAAAGCTGTCAGTCAAATGAAATTTTGGCCAACAGCTATCTGAAGCGTATGGCCAACTTTGTCGCTACTGTCAGAGGCCCACAGATTATGACCTCCATATTACAGATCTGTAGCACAGTTGTGTGCATGAAGCCTAAAGCTGGCCACATTAGACAGAAGTTGGTTGATGGTTGAACACCACTTGAAGAAACATCTGGTGAACGTTCATTTTCACTGACAAGCTTTAGTCCATATCAGCCATTGCAGTTTTTCAAACCGCCCGTACACAGTCAATGAAATCGAGCGACAGATAAAAGATCGTTCTTTCAAAGAAAGATGTTTCATCCGACTATCGGATGAAAATAATAACCATATCTGACTCTTTTTCCAATGAAAATGGTCGATTATCTGTTGGCTATGTCCGAGGTCAGAGCTGAACTCTGACATTCCCGCGTTTTCACGCCTCTGGCCCGCCTGATATGAGCATCGAAGCTTTTCATAATCTGATGCTCTCCCTTGTCCTGTGTGATCCAGGAGGCTTCCGGCCAGCAGTGTATTCGGTGACGTCACCGGCTCTGATGGGGCAGCGTTGGCACAACACTAGCCGTTTTACAGTATAGGGCAGCACTAAAGCCCACCCATTAGTGCCAGTAACGTCACCGGGCTCACTGCTGGGCGGAAGCCTGGACCTGCCAGTCCCCACGGTGAGCCCAGTACTTCACCGGATGTCCTGAAAATGCCTTTTCCCTGGCGATTCAGCACAGGGCAAAGGAGAGCATCGGAGCATGAAATGATCCGCTGCCCATATCAGGGGGGCTGCGTGGGTGAAAATGGGGATATGTCCGGGTTCAGCTCTGAACCCAGACAACCCCTTTAAATTTAAATAGGCAAACAAATTGGTTGAAATCGTACATTTCGATCAACTTTAGACTAATGTGCATGACCGCCCTTAAAATAACACAGCAGAACTGTTCACCTTGGGTTTGTTTTAGCAGCAAACTATCCAGATGAATGGGACGGCCGCAGACACACTTGTAACAAATCTGCCACAATTACACATCAGCGAGACGTACTTTCACACTAGCATTGCTAGAATCCGGTAGGCAGTTCAATTGCCGGAACTGCCTGCCGGATCGGGCAAACAGTGTGCAACCCGATATCTTTTTTTTCCAGATCCGTTTCATCCAGTATCATCCGGAATAATGAATCCGGGATTTAAATTTTTTCAAAAGATCAAAAGTGAAACCAGCTCCTCCTATATCCCGACGCATGCGCAGACTGGAAAACCGAATCCATCAACGCGGCAGTTTCCGGAACACTTGGTACGGGATCCGGCATTAATACATCTCTATGGAAATGAATGCCGGATCTGGCAAGTGCGGTACTGTTCTGGGATTTTGGCCGGAAAAAAATACCGCAGCAAGCTGCGTACAAGAGACGGAGCTGAAGATATCCTGATTCATACTGAACGGATTGCTTTCCATTCAGAATGCATTAGGACAAAACTGATGCGTTTTTTGCGGTATTAAGACCCTTTACCGGACTTCAATACCTGAAAAGAATAACGCTAGTGTGAAAGTACCCTTAGGTTTTTCCATTTACGTTAAGTTTTTTGCGTTCCGTATACGGTCCATATATGGAACCATTAATTTCAATGGGTCCGCAAAAAAACCTAAATGTACTATGTATGCATTCTGTTTCCATATTTCCGTTTTTCCGTTCAAAGATAGAACATGTCCTATTATTGCCTGCATAACGGACAAGGATAGTACTGTTCTATTAGGGGCCAGATGTTCCGTTCTGCAAAATACATCATCCGTAATTTTTGTGGATCCGTTTTTGCGGACCGCAAAATACTGAAAAGGCTATACGGTCGTGTGCAATAGACCTTACTCACTAAAATCGAATTTCCCCCAAAAAATGTTCAGAGTCAGTGAAAACCAAGACCTTTGTAATGTAACGTGCGCCGCAGTTTGGTTTCTAAAATACATAATTCCCAGGCCTTCAGTGTAAAAAATTAATGAAAAAATGGAGGTGGAGGGGGGGGGGGGGTCTGCTACTGCATCTCTTTTACTGCATTTACACATAAAAAGATACATGGGGAGATTTTCATGTTGGGAAAAAAAAAAAATTCACATTAATGCCTCGATTTTCAGAGCTAAAACTATAGGAGCCCGAACCATGCTGCGTGCAGACACTACTTTATTTTGGCAAGTCGGCCTAGATAATTATTCTTAATACAAAAGGTTAATTCTTTTTTTAACAACATTTTTAAAAACCATTTCCACTTCCTCCAACCTGTGCCGTCAGTAGTCAGCCCTTCTCGAGCCACCGGTAAATCTGGTCTTAAAGAAAAGAAGGTTTTCCGGGAATATGATATGGATGGCCTACCTTCAATACAGGTCATCAATAACCAATCGGCGGGGGTCCGACCACCGGGACCTCCGCTAATCAGCTGTTTGGAGAGGTTGCAAGCTTTTCCAACTCTTAAAGGGGTTGTCTCAGCTCAGACAATGAGGATATGCCCCCGGAGTCTTATAGGTGCAGGTCCCACCGCTGGGACCCGCACCTATATCAGGAAAGGCGCCACGCAAAGTGGTGGCTGGAGGACTCCGGTCCGGCCACCACCAAGTGCCCTCCCCATAGAAGTGAATCGAAGCGCACCGCGCACGACCAGCAACTGTTCCCATTTAATTCTATGGGCCCGACGGAAATAGCCATGCCAATGCTCGGCTATGTTCGGCATGCACAGTGCGCCCTCCACCACTTTGTTCTCGATATAGGTGCGGTTACCAGCAGTGGGATCTGCACATATCCTAGCAATATACGCCCCCATTGTCTGAGATGAGACAACCCCTTTAACAGTTCACCAAGCACAGTGCCGTACAATATATAGCGGTTGCGCTTTGCATTAAGGCTCAGCCCCATTCACTTGAATGGGACTGATCTGCACCTAGGCCATGTGACCGATGAACGTGACATCACTGGGCTAGGAAGAAGCCTAAGCACTCATGGAGTGCTGCAGCCTCTTCCAACAGCTGATCAGTAGGGGTCCCAGCAAGGGGCCCTATCCTGAGGTGGTCGTGCTTGCACACTATAGGAAAAAAGCATCGGCCTCTCTGGTGACCGGAACCACGGGACCATACATAGGGACGAAAGCGCAGCAGCTCCAGTCCTGGTCACCTCGGAGGACATAACCCCTGGATACGAGCAGTGTATAAATGTGATGGAAAAATGAATCCAGCCAGCAAAGGAGACAATATGGACAATCACAATACATTAGTAAGTGCCTTGTATTAACTTTCTCTACATAATAAATGCCACCTTCTGAAGTGACACAGCATTTTCAAAGACTCTACAACTGATGATCTATCCACTTGAAGTCTCGGAAAACCCATTTAAAGTTAAATACAACCACATTCGCCATCTTTAGATACAAGGTAGTTGTGACTAAAAGTCGCTGTGGACCCTTTCTCTGTATATCCATAGGAAAGCCATTTATCCTAGCAGTAATATTAAGCAAGCCTATCATGTACTAAGACGAGGGATCAAACAGAATAGAGTAAGTACATCTCCAGTAGATGTTCTCCAGATCTTCTCGCCATTCGCTACATTAGAACTGCTCTAAACGTGAACCTAATTAAGTCAATTCATTTAGCAACTTAAAAGGAGTACGTGAAAAAAAAGCAGATCTAGAAAACAGCAATATACTGAAGGCGGTATTTTATCTACTGCGCCGCAAGTGTCTGCGTGGAGCCCTCGAAAATATATTCCCTTTTATTGGGGAGATGAAGCTTAGATGGTCTTCTTTGAGGCACGCCAGTGTATCATCCCTCATAATAAATGGCCGTCCTATGGGAATGTGTCAGAAAGATATAGGTCATCGGCTGTTTTCTCCACTATGGAGAGTGTTTCATAGCCGCTATATCTGCAGCGTGGCACCGGCTGATGAACAAGCCGCTCACTGGATGTGGACGATACTGTACAAACCCTCAAAGGGATGCAATCCAATCACTGGGATTTGGATCCGAGCCTGGTGCACCGCTTCTAATGGAGCCAGCTACAAGTAATTGCTCCGGTATCTGCTATGATAGACCACCGCTTGTATCTTTCTCAGGCACAAGATTGAAGCATCTCCGAGAGGCTATACATGTATTAAAAATCTTTATTATAGACGGGCAACAAGGTTAACGGCCAGCCTCCAGCCCTGCGAAGGTCACTGAAAAAGCATCCGGCAAAGTAAAAATACACTCAAAGGGACACCATCCTTTAAATATATAGAAAGATATGATAAATATAATCTGAAGATGCAAAAAAAAAAAAATAATAATAATAATAATAATTTATAGATATTTTTTTCCACCTATGATAAAAAAATAAAAAATAAAAATAAAAATGGATAAACTTATGGGCATGTCCACATCTAAAAAAAAACAAACAATGTGCATTTTTGCCCTGGAACCAGGCACTGAAAGCCAAGAATCAGTCTCAGATTTTTGCCACGTGTGAACACACCCCATAGATTGTTCATAAGCTAGGTGACAACCAATATGTCCACCATTCAGTTTCAACGTGCTATGAGAAGAGGTCACAGCTCTCCATGACAAGCACTTAGGCCTCTTCCTAGGCTGGTGACGTCACGTTCATTGGTCGCATGGCCTTGGTGCAGCTCTGTCCCATTCAAGTGCAATACCCGGCACATCCACTAAACAATGGATGGCATTGTGCTTGGTAAGCTGTGACGAGGTAGCTCTTCCTAAAACAGCTGATCGGCAGGTGGTGCCAGGAGTTGTACCTCAACCAATCACACATTGATGTCCTATCCTGAGGAGAGTCCATCAATATGCACATTTTTCAAGAGTCGATAATGATGACCCATCCTCACATCAGTCCCACCAATGAGCCGTTTGAAAGGGGAACTCAGCACTCACCGGAGTGTCGCGGCCTCTTCACAGCTTAGCAAGGACAACTCCGTACATTGTATAGTGGCGGTGCTTGGTATTGCAGCTCAGCTCCATTCACCTGAATAGTAGAGCTGTACATAGGTCACATGACCGATGAACATGATGTCACTGGCCAAGGAAGGGTGCATGGTGCTCACCAGAGCACTGTGGCCTCTTCAAACAGCTGATGAGCTGGGGAGCTAGGAGATGGACCCCCGCGGATCACATATTGATGGCCTATCCTGAAGAGAAGCCATCAATATAAAAATCTCGGAAAACCCTTTTATAAGATGATATTGATGACCAATCCTCACCACCGATCTGATATTGATGACTTATCCTGAGGAAAGGTCATCAATATCAAACTCCTGGAAAACCCCTTAAAAGGGATTTTTAACATCAATAGAATAAAATGGTATAAGTAATGAAAAGAGTAATAATACCTTACAACTGCTCTACTGCTCCTGTGCCAGTGCTTTCCTGGTCCCTGCCGGTCTCTGTTTTTCCTGCTCCAGGGATGACATTGAGATCAGTGATCTTAGAGCAGGCATGTCCAAACTGCGGCCCTCCAGCTGTTCCAAAACTACAACTCCCAGCATGCCCTAATAGCTGTAAGCTATCCAGGCATGTTGGGAGTTGTAGTTTTGCAACAGCTGGAGGGCCGCAGTTTGGACATGCCTGTCTTAGAGACATAATGACTATAACCAGTGATTAGCTGCAGCAGTCACAGGTCATGCCAACAGGTCATCCCTGGAGAAGGACCTGAGACTGGCGGGCCACCAGGGAAGCATCAGCAGGGCAAGGGAGTGGTAAGGTGCAAATTTCACTTTTTTAGACAGTTTTTAAAAACGTCATGGTGCTGGATAGGGCTGAAACGATTAGTTGATGCAATCGAGGCAAAAAAATAAATAAAAAAAATCCTCGATTCCTTGCATCGAGGATTCGTTCTAATCACATGACCACGGAGCGCGAGTGAGGTGAAGCCTCACTCACCGATTTGTGGCCTCCCGACTTTGTACTGTGGTGCACTGGCGAGGGCCTTACATGCACACATAGTCAGCGCGCTGGCTGACGCCGTGTGTGACGTCAGGTCCCTCCCAGTGCATGCTGGGAAGAAGACGTGGTCCATCTCCTGCGGACTCCATGTCAGCGCACTGCCAGGAAAGGAAAGTATAAAGTTGAGGGTGGATGGCAATGACATGGAGGGGGATGATGGTGCTGGGGGAGTGGGGGACGGGACATGGATGGCATAGAAGGGCTGATGGCGCTGGGTGGGGGACATGGCATGGAGGGGCTGATCTAAGGGCACTGGGGGAGGGGGACATGGCAATGGATGGCATTGAGGCACTGGGGGAGGGGGACATGGCAATTGGGCTGGCAATGGATGGCATGGCAGAAGAACAGCCTGCTGGAGTATACCGTATTGGGTACAGCCGATACAGCCAGCTATAGGCTCTGATTGACTATAATGTGGCACAAGACCATCTGGCCATGTTCCGGCATACATGCTGGGTATCGGCCAAAGCTTTTTTTGTTTTTGTCCTGCCAAAACCCAGCTTGAATGCTGTAACAAGGCCGTACCCCATTACAGTCAATCGCTGCCGCAGCCGGGAGTGTCCAGCGGTGCCCGATACGGTACATTCTGGCTGTTCTTCTGACAGAATGTATATTGCAGCTGTGAAAGAAGCCTTATGTGCATGCAATTATTTGCTATACCACTGTAAGAAATAAAAATATTGTTTTTATAAAGCAATACGTTATTTTAAGAAGGTTTTTCTTATTAGAGTGCTCGATTAATTGTAAAAATAATCGGTAAAATGCTTGATTGCTAAAATAGTTTACTGCAGCCCTAGTGCTGGACCAATCTGCCTTGTAAAGTGGCATACTGGAGGGAAGGGTGTAGAAAAGAACTAGAAGGGAGGGTCAGGCCAAGGATTTATTTTTCCCTTTTGATTTTTAGGTCTTATTAGATTACTTCCTCCAGCTATGGATGACCAGCAGATTTCAGGTATAATTTACGAAAACTGAAATACATTTCACTTAAATCTCTGCTCTTTCTGTGCTTAGGTCCGACTCAATGACTGCCAACTATCTCTCTATGTACCGTCATACCTGAAAAGTCAATCACTAAGTAGGACCGCCCACTGGACTCTTTTCCCACAACACTATAGATCACTCTGCTCAGCTCCTCTTGCTCTATAACCTGCCCCCGGCAGTTCAGACACCGCGTTCTACGTGACAAGTTTCCTTTCAGATGTAACCCAGAAGCAGAGACCTACATCCATGGAGGCATCTATATCTCCATATGAACCCTTCAGAAGAGTCACAGTAGAGGGCAAAGCATTCAAAGACACCGTTAGGTCTCATGAACACGACCGTATCCATTTTTTGCAGTCCGTAAATCCCCAGATACCGGCCGTGTGCATCCCGCATTTTTCCTTCCTCTTTTGCAGCCCCATTGAAATGAATGGGTCCGCATCCGATCCTCAAAAAATGCGAGAGTCTTCTTCCATCTGGAGGAAACACTTCTCCTCTATATTCCCTTAGTTAATGAGATTGTAAGCTTTGCCTATCTTTGCAGTAATCCAATGACTGAAAGCGCTTTACAGACTCTTAATGCCAACGTTGACACCTGCAGCTCCTTGAAAATGACGAAACCTAAAGTCGGTCTCATCTCCATTTGTTGTGCAGAATGCTACGGTTTCCGGTTGGGCTACTTGTAGGGTCCCTCATTGGAATTAAAGGGACACTACCATCATATTGTTTTAAATCACATGTTAAAAACCTATATATGAAAACTTTTTATATTAAAAAACAAAACAAAAACTGGTGGATGGTATTCTGGATATAATTTTTGAAGTCCTTCTATGTATTCTACTTCCTATCCTGGCTCTTTAACCTCCTCCTTTGTTTGGAGTCTCACAGCAGACAGCCGTGTTTGATTTAGGGTGGGTTTGCATCATGTTTTATGCCTCCGTTTAGCGTATACGTAAGGGTACTTTCACACTAGCGTTAACATTTTCCAGTATTGAGATCCGACATAGGGGCTTAATACCGGAAAAAAAAGCTTCAGTTTTGTCCCCATTAATTGTCAATGGGGACAAAACTGAACTGAACAGAACAGAGTGCTCCAAAATGCATTCAGTTCCGTTTAGTTGCGTTCCCAGACCGGAGGGCAAAACGCAACATATCCTGGAAAAAAACTGAAAATCCATCATGACCCTCAATGCAAGTCAATGGGGACGGATCCGTTTTTTTCTGACACAATAGAAAACAGATCCGTCCTCCACTGATTGGAGTTCATGACGGATCCGTCTTGGCTATGTTAAAGATAATACAACCGGATACACCAAAAAGAGATCCAGCAGGACAAGACAAAAAGAAAGGGTGCAAAAATATCCTCAAAGCCGCAGGCTCAGACGGCTAACCGTAGATATAAATAACAAAAAAATGAGGCAGCACTCCAAACGTCAGGTGAAAGAGAGTGCGGTCTTTATCAAGCATCATGCTTGATAAAGACCGCATTGAGCGGTATATATTATATATTATTTTTTTTTATAATAGATCTGAGGCATCCGTTAAACGTATACGTTAAAGAATGGGGAAAAAACGTGATGTAAGCCAGCCTTAGTCAGACCATTCACTGCAACTAGAAAGAGAAGGAGGGCGAGTGACTATTTGCGTATAACTGATTATACAGATAAGTAAAATGCTCTTCTGTGGGAATCTTTATCTAGATACAAACAGAGCTATGATACTGACATCCCAATTCTACATCTACTATTATCATGAAGATTACCCTTCAGATACCATCTTCCCCTCACAGCAGCAGTAAAGTAAAAATAGGTTATCTATTTTTATAGGAGGTCTTCTCATTTGTACTGACTGCTACAGAAGGAGAATATTTTGCATTTCATTTCCAATGGTATAGTGCTGCCAAAATGAATAAAAAAAATTAATAAAATGGTTTTCTATGAATATTGAGTAAAAATAAATAAAATACTGCTTTCTGAAGTAAGTGTCCCATTCAAGCGGTTGGCTCATCTCTAGGATAGGTCATCAATGTCAGATAGGTGTGGGTCCCACCACTGAGACCAGCTCCTATCTAGAGAACGGGGCCCCCCGAGTGAAGTAGAGCTCCCCAGTCATTGCTATAGGAGTTCTGAAAATAACCGAGCGAGCGTGCTTGGCTATATTGGGAAGTCCCATAGTGGTGAATGGAGTGTGCAGCCACCTGTCCATTCACCACTATGGGACTGCCGCAAATAGCCAAGCTGCCTCCGTTGTTTTCGCAACTCGCATATGGGTGAACGGACGGTGGCCACACTGGCGGCTGCTCTCTGTTCACGTCGGGGGTCCCACACATGCAGATGTCCATTAAACACCTTTTCCCATGCCCTGTGCTTTATCTCACATACCCGTCTCTGATATTAGCCGCTCTCTATAGGTTGGGTGCCCTTTTAAATTCAGCACACCGCTGTAAAGACCAGAAGGGAACAGAGGGCCAGTGGAATAGGAATAAATACATGTTATTAAATATAGTGGCTAATAGTCACCCAGGACCTATGAATTAGCCAACAGACTGGAGCGGGCGGCTCTGACAAGTGACAAACCCTGCATCGTGGCGGATGCACAGGACTCTCGGCCATGAGTATCTGGTAGGTAAGTGATGGATTGGTCCGGCTCGGAGACGCTCGTCTATCACACTGGATGACATTTACGATCCAATATTTTGTGGATATGGAACAGTAACCGCTCTGGTTGCCATTATTTGGTTAGAACGGTCAGGTCTAATCGACAACCGTATACATCATCTATAACGGAGCGCTTAGGCGGGGGTGAGAGAAACCTGAGGCCGCCGGGAGAACAGCCGCTAGACCAAAGGGAAAGGTGAGAATTCTATGTCGTATGTGATGAGATGAAATACCGTATTATCTAAAAAAATAAATTAAAAAAATATAAAACAAGACATCTACAGAAATCAATCTGCCTATTCCGTCATATTCCGTAACACTGTATGCACACGTATAAATCGGAGGCCAACTTACCCATCAGTACTCGAGGAGAGATCCGGCCCCTGGAGGGATTTGAAGCCAGGGCCCCAGTCAGCACTCCTGAAATGTACATTTTAGTACAGGGGTCAGCAACCTTTCTCTTTCCAGCTGTTGTGAAACTATAACTCCCAGCATGCACACTTGCTTGACTATTTCTGGAATTGTTCTAACGTAAACAGTGCATGCTGAGAGGAGTAGTAGTTCCACAACAGCTGGGGGTCGTCAATCCCACTTTAGTTAATACTTTCATTTCCAGTGAGATAACTAGGCCGAAGAACTTTTTTCTTCGAATTGTGCTGTTCTTCTGTTATTCCTCTTGGAAATGAATTAATAAATTGCCCTCCGAGCGATCCCGTGCTCCTCCGTACATGTGTTCCTCCACCATTTGGCTCGTTGGACACTTTACCATTTACAAAGTACAGATTGTGAATTCAGTAAAACATTTCCAGGAGGAATAAAAGGGGTGTAAGAAAACAGGCTCCTCTATTATTTTGCCGGGAATACGGGCATTTACAGATGTGTGAGGAGAGCACACGTATTACTGAAATATGGCTTCTGGGGCAGAATTATTCCGTCATATAGCATCCAGCACAAGCTGTAAAGCTCAGGTCTGTTGGGGGAGAACTTCAACAAGTAGGTGACCATGAAATGGCCACCCAAATTCACTAGGTGCCAAAACCTAAGGTGCCCTTCTGCAGCAGCACAGAGGGGAGGGCGCTGCTGTGTGCCCCCCACGGAGGCAGCGATGCCATCCGACCACAGTGCATGAGCGTTTCATATCAGTTCAGACAAGTTCAATACCATTCCGCTGCTTCTATTAGATTGTGCTGAACACCATAGCACCCAAGACAACAATCATCCGCCTCCACGTGGCCATGAAATTCCTACTGAGAAATACCGCACAGACAGTCACAAAAACTACCGTAAACCAGAGCACTACAGAGAGACATTGTGCAACAGATTAGTTATGTTTTAAGGGAGCTTCACACGCAAAAGGTAAAACGCAGTGCGGATCTTAAAGGGGTTGTCCAGGATTAGAATACCATGGCTGCTGTCTTCCAAAAACAGCACCACCCCTGCCTATGGCTTGTGTATGGTATTGCAGCTAGGCTCCATTGGAGTCAATAGTGCAAAGCTGTAATACTGCACCCAACCTGAGGACAGGGGTTGGTACGATTGTGGGGTGGGGTAGGGCGGGCACATTTTTTAAATCCTGGACAACCCCTTTAGGCCTCCTGCACACAACCGTAGGTGTCCCGTTGCCGTACTGCGGACTGCATTTGCGGATCCGCAATACACAGGCACCGTTCCGAGTGCATTCCGCATCACGGATGCGGACCCATTCACTTCAATGGGTCCGCAAATCCGGAGATGCGGAACGGAAGCACTACGGAGTGCTTCCGTGGGGTTTTGTCCCATACTTCCGTTCCGCAAAAAGATAGGACATGTCCTATCTTTTTGAGAACCGGCCGGATCGCGGACCCATTAAAGTGAATGGGTCCGCGATCTGCTGCCCCACGGTCGGGGTTCGTGCATTGTGGCCCGCGAGCAGAGGCCTTAATGTAAGTAAATAATACTGCCAAAGATCGCCTGCAGAGTTACCTACTCATACACAAGACGTCCAGGGAATTTATAGAAAAACAAAATTACCAAATGGGAGTGTGTCCCTGCACACTGCACAATCAGTGGTGACCGTGTCAGATTGTGTAGGGACACAACCTCAACAGGTAACACCCAGTGGTACCTTTATTCATAAATTCTAACAGGAATAATAGAGGAACATCACAAAACATGGTTATTAGAACAAAAAACAAAAAAAAAAAAAAAAACACAACAGCAACAACAACAACTCCAGTTATTACATGGGGAATGCAAATAGTTTGCAAAACAGACATGTCAGGAGAGGCGACAGCTCCTGTAATTTAGAAAGCCCAAAGTTATATAACACGGCCCTACTCTTGTCCGTTTCGCGAACAAAAATAGACACTTTGACAATGGGGCCGGCAAAAAGCATGGGATGCACACGGCCGGTACCTGCATTTTGTAGCCTTAGGCTACTTTCACACTAGCGTTCATAGGTCCGTTCGTGAGCTCCGTTTGAAGGAGCTCATGAGCGGAGCAGAACGCTTCCGTCCAGCCCTGATGCAGTCTGAATGTAAGGGCCCACCAGAGCGTATAGCTTGGGGGACACATGGGGGCAATGACCCCATATTTGGTGACAAGTTTATTAGGAATCAGTGTTCTCTACCCCCCTTTGTCCCCCCTTTTCTTTCCCTTCCCGCTTTATTTTTCAGGTCAAATTTTACCTCAGGATGCTGAATCCAGTTGGAGCTGGTGCTGTTTAAGTTAAAGATTCTGGATGGCAACTGGAGCGGATCTGCTGATTGGTTGCTGCCCTGTTGCTCGGAGAGATTTCCAGCTATCTGATTTGTTCCTGGCTACATGGCGGGAAACTTATCCCCTTTATATTGTCAGGTTCGCCGCTACCTCAGGGCAGTCGTCGCGGATCTGGACAGCGCCCGCCCTCCCCCCCCTTTTTACTTTAATCTTGTGCTATCTGTCGCTGTGCTTTATTAGAGGGGCTGTATCGCTCAGCTGATGCTGAGTGGATCTTGGTCTATATGGATGGTTTGAAAGTGGTATTTATTGTTATGGTTTATGGTTTTAATTATTAATTAATTTATTAAATTATTTATTGGTTTTATTTTGGTTACCCTTAATAAAGCACTTCGGCCATTTCTATTCCACTAAGAAATTGTGTCATGGTTTTTATTTATCTAAATCACACATGGTTGAAGGGGAGTGGTGTCATTTGCCTCCATGGATGCGGATCCGCTCAGACTGCATCAGTCTGGCGGCGTTCAGCCTCCGCTCCGCTCGCCTCCGCACGGCCAGCTGAACGCTGCTTGCAGCGTTCAGCTGTCCGCCTGCCCGTGCGGAGGCGTGCGGATCCGTCCAGATTTACAATGTAAGTCAATGGGAACGGATCCGCTTGAAGATGACACCATATGGCTCAATCTTCAAGCGGATCCGTCCCCTATTGACTTTACATTGAAAGTCTGAACGGATCCGCTCAGGCTACTTTCGCACTTAGAAATTTTTCTAAGTTATTAATGCAGACGGATTCGTACTGAACGGAGCCTCCGTCTGCATTAATATGATCGGATCCGTTCAAACGCAAGTGTGAAAGTAGCCCTTACTTGTATTTTTAAGGTCCACTCTTTCTAAAGGCTGGGCTCACACCCCCTAGTATACGACACATGCCGATGCTGAGCCACAACAGCGATGTGTGGCCTAAGACTAACGCTGTGTACTCCAACATCTCAGACTTGTCCGGTCCAGGTTCAGCGGCCATGCCGGTGTGACTGATCAGACAGACAGGTGTGCGCCCGCTCACCCGAGAGACGTTATTCAAGGAGACACAAACTCTTCCGACCCAGGAACGTGTAACTAATGAGCTGGCAGCAGAAAATACTAATGCTCAACCCAACGACATTACAGGACAAGCTTCCTGGTCGCAGTAAAGAATCAAGACAAAGAAAGTCAGACGTTATAATACAAAAACCGCAATCTATACAAACATAAGCACGCATAGTCTATATCAGGTCTACATCCCAGTAGCGGGAAAAGCCCCATATTGTGACTGGAGTGAAGGCGTGATAAATCAGGGCGACGTTCCCATAATAGACTCCTTGATCTTACTTCCTTTTTACCTCCCCCTCCTTTCTTTAATAAAGCCTGTATTACACTGCCCCATTTTTTCGGCAGATAATCGTTAACGAGCGTTCGCATGATCATCTGGCAGTGTAAAACTGTCGTCAATTGCCTGATGAACGGCGGCAGATCGTGCGGTCTAATAGCCGGCAAACCACTAGACCGCATGGGGATGGAGGAGATCGCTGCATATAATTGCAGCGGACTCCTCCGCTAGGGAGCAGGCGCTTCCCTCCCGATGATCGCATGCCACATCGGAAATCTGAAAATTCATTGAAAGCTTTTATAGGGAATCTGTCAGCAGTTTTGTACCTATGACAGTGGCTGACCTGGTACATGTGCACTTGGCAGCTGAAGGCATCTGTGTTTGGTCCCATGTTCATATGTGACCGCATTGCTGAGAAAAAGGACGTTTCAATATATGCAGATGAGCCTCTAGGAGCAACGGGGGCGTTGCCGTTACACCCAGAGACTCAAACAAAAATCCTGAATAAAAATTATAAGTGAAAGGGGTTGCCCGCTTCTCTTCACTGCTTCCTGCTCGCCATCGACATCTCAGCAGTGAGTAGGAGTAATTACATCTCCTCCATCCCACTCACTTGAATGGGAAGGAGCTCTTGTAGTTACACTCCGCGGCATTCAAGTAAATGGACACGGGAGCTGTAACGGCACCTACTCGTCGCTGCGATTTTGATGGCAAGCAGGTAAACATGAAAAGAGCCCTGCATTCTCTTCAAAGACCTGATCGGCCGCGGTCCCACCCATCTGATATTATTGCATACTTTCCAATATTGGGGTTGGTAAAAATCGGGGGCATATAAGCCCCGCCCCAGGAACACCCCAGACCTGCCCAGAAACATCCATTTCTGGGCAGGGTTTGCAGGGACTCTCTGAAAATCAGGGACAGTCCCGGCAAATTCGGGACAGTTGGCAGCTATGTTATTGAGGACTTATCCTGAGGACCTGAAGATAGGTCTTCAATACAGGAAATCGGACAAACCCTGGAAATCTGAATGGGAATTGAGCTGCAGTAACCTGTTCAGGCGCAGGAGGCTGCGGGGACCACCTGATTGACGGGGATTCCGAGTGTCGGACACCCACCTATCAAATATTGATGACCTACCCTGAGGAAACATCATCAAATCTCAAGAGCCAGTAAAACCCCTTTAAGTCAGATTTTTTTTTCCCCGTTAATTTTTTCGTTTGGTATGCCTATTTTGCATATTCCTAACACTACAAAATAATATTCCAGATAATCCGACTCTATTTTGAGTTTTTTTGTCGGGCTTTAAGATTTGGCGAGACATTATATATACAATAAAATTTTTTATGATGCACCGAGGAATTCTAACATGCAATTGAGAACGGAGAGAGGATTGGTCTATTAATTGCGCGCTCTAAAACAGCGATCTATAAATGTAATGTGCTGGAGCGGTGGATATAATTACAAATTTAAGATCTTACCTCATGCTTGTGCAAGCGCATAAGCAAAGACGCGGGATCTTCAAGAAACTGCACGGAATGGAGAGCTCAATGGGACAATTATTTACCGCTCTGAAGATTGTTTAGCAGTTATGAATCAATTGCCATCCCTCCCCCCCCCCCCCCCAACAGTGTCAAGGGGCCTACACGAGAAAGGGTAGGCTTTTATGTAGAGAAAAATCTGAGAGTTTATCCCCCTCCCCGCAAAAGGGAGAGAGCGTCTGAGTGACCCCCTCCCCCTCCCTGCCATGACACAGAACCCCAAAGATTCCAGACAGGCCTGATCCACATTATTGTTCTCCAAATACCACTGATTTATAATGTATGGGTGAACTTTAATCTGCCGGCCGGTCTGCCCTTTATGATAAGGATACAATGAATCTCTAAAGTGTGAGCCACCGTCACAGCCTTACAAAAATGTCACATCAACAAATGTATTTATTTCCTAAACTGAGGACACCGGGGATCAAGGCTTAAAAAAAGGAATTATCCACCGTCCGCCTCCTCGCCAGCCAGAGAGATCCGTTTGTGCCGAGAGCGTCAGTCACAGATAAAGCAGAGGCGCCGGGCGATAAGATCATAAAAAGGGGATTAGCTTTGAAACCGTGCATCTCACATAGAACCACCTTTTTGGAAGCAACAGGTAGGTAATGGGGCAAGGAAAAAAAGAACACGAGAGCCAGGTGACAGGCCGGGAAGCGGAAGACAATGCTAAAAAGTGGACCAAGGAGGCGTCAAAAAAAATTAATAATAAAATAATTCTCTCGAGGATTCATTTCAGATAAACTGCAGCTTAAGGGTACATGCACACGTTCAGGATTCATGTGCGTAGAATCCGCACTGAAATCCGCAGGTGTTCGCAGGCAAATCTGTGCGGTCAATCCGCATTAATTGGTGCGGATTTGCATGCGGATTTTCCGCATGCTGCTTTCACTAAGTGAATGAAGAAAATCCGGGCAGGAATAAAATCCAGTCAAAATCCGCGTGGAAAAAATCTGCATCATGTGCATTGAGAATTTCAAATTCTCATAGACTACAATGTACATAAACTACGGTGCAGATTTTCCGCACGCAAATCCACACGCAATCCTAATCGTGTGCATGTACCCTAAATGTCACCGAAACACCAAGCCAGGGGTTCGCACTTTGTAACGTATATGAATAAATACGAGCATATCCCTGAAACCTGCATAACCTGTAAAAGGTTAAAAGTAGCATCACAACGTCAAGAAAAGACGTAGACCTATATAGTAAGCATAACACTAACACTAAGGCCTCTATCACACGAGCGTGGCGGATGCGATCAGGGTGCGTTCAGGGAAAGTCGCACCATTTTGGAAGCAAGTTTAGTCAGTTTTGTCTGCGATGGCGTTCAGTTTTTTCCATGCGGGTGCAATGCGTTTTGATGCATTTTTCACGCGCGTGATAAAAAATAAAAAAAAAAACTGAATGTTTACAAACAACATCTCTTAGCAACAATCAGTGAAAAACACACTTGCTTCATTTTTCACGCAGCCCCATTCACTTCTATAGGGCCAGGGCTGTATGGGGAAAAAAACGCAGAATATAGAGCATGCTGCGATTTTCACACAACGCAGAAGTCATGCGTGAAAAACAACACTCAAGTACACACAGACCTATTGAAATGAATGGGTGGGGATTCAGTGTGTGCGCGCAATGATTTCACATCACGCATTGCACCCGCGCGGGAAAACTCGCTCGTCTGAAAGGGGCCTAGGGCCCAGCTTTACCATTGCTTCACTCCAGAATTCTGGAGGGAATTATTGACACTTTTTTCCCCCCATTTTTACACCGCTCGCTCCAATTTTGTAATAAGGTGGAAAAATGGCCGTGGTTAGCTAGGTTAATCAGTTTTGCTCCAGATTTATCATTGAGACATAATAATAATAATAATAATCTCACTCCAGTAAGAGGGTGGAGTAGGAAAACTGGAGGAGCTTTTCTAGACAATAGTGTTTTAAGGATAAGACAAATTTATCAAACATGAGACATTTGATAAATGTGGTATAAAAGTACTCCAAACGCAGGTTCAAGCAAAACAGACTTAAAAAGTTCCCCTTATGATAAAAATCCCCCCCCAATATGTCTTTTACACCAACAGATTATCTGACAGCTTTTCTCACCAATATTATATATATATATATATATATATATATATATATATCCACTATACCTGGAACAAATAAAGTCCTAATTTTAGATGGTTAACCCCATCACTTCCATACATAACCATACTGAGAATATACATGGCATAAAACAACATGACAAAAAATAACAAAACAATTTTACAAGTACTTTGATCTGGGGTACTGTAATCCCACCAGCTAAAAATAATGGTCATCGGGGTTGTCCCACAATGGGTGCATATCATTTAGGCTAATTTTACACTAGCATTAACACTACCTGGCTGTCTGTTCCGGCAGAGGAAAAACCTGCTGGCGTTCAGCATAGCCGGATACTGCCTTTCCACTCTGGGGCCCATTGACTATATAAATGCCAGGTTTTGGACAAACAAAAACAGGCGCAAGCACCATTTTTCGTCCGTCTGAATCACAGCGCTCATGCCGGAAACAGGCCAGGGCCCTGCCGTGTCCCATTAAAGTTAACATCAGCCCCATCCAGCTACACCAAATACGATGAACTTGAGCGGGCTGTTCCTCTGCTGGAATAGTATGAGACGCTAGTGGAAACAAGCCTTATATACAGGCTAGACTTCAGCGATTACTAACATCCAGCACTCCAGCTGTGGTTAAACTACAACTCCCAGCATGCTCTATTTATTTCCATGGAGTACGGAGAACAGCCAAGCATATGTACATCTTGGGAGTCGTAGTTTTACCACAGCTGGAGGTTAGCCATTGCAGGGATAGACAATATATCCCCAATTACTGGGGGCACATCATTCAGAACTAGTGTGCGACTCAAGACCCCTGAAGTGATGATGCCACTGAATGGAGCGGCGGTCCAGCTTGCACAATGCTGGCCCAGGCAAAGCCCACTGGACATCTCAGATAGTTTGAGAGTTTGTCTGTTTTGGTCAGCCCCATAGACACTGAATGGAGCTCCAGCACACTTGCTTGGCCATCGTTCCACTGAAACAATGCCTCACTGTGGTAGAGCAGTGCCGACGAACGGGGGTCTCCAAAGCTTTTTCCCCCATCAAGGCTATAGCCCCCAGTGATCAGACATTTATCACCTATGCATAGCTCCATGTTAATTATTCAAAATGTAAGTTATAAATAAGGCCAGATCCACAACATAAAAAGCAGGTAGATGCCCAAGGTCAAACTATCCCGTAGGAGACCACGAACCAGCGCTCACATTATTTCTGACTCAATAGCCATGATGGTAGGCTTCCATTAAAGGGAACCTGTCATCAACGTTATGCTGACCTCATTGAGGGCAGCATAAAATTGCTGAAATCAGCATTTTTGTCACAGTGTGTCACTCATGAACTAAAAGTCAATGGTTGCTGAGAACCAGCATCATAATCACTGGAGCCCAGGCCTTGAAAAGAGTCAAATCTACCCGAGAAGAGTCCTGGTTATTCCTAATCTCCTGCTCTCCCTGCCCATCTGCTGATGATTGTCAGTTCTCTCCTAGAGAGAAAGGGAGAAAACTCGGTAGAAGACTGTCAGTCATCAGCAGGTGGGCAGGAGAGCAGGAATTCATAAATAACTATGACTCTTCTCAGGTGGCCGTGACTCTTTTCCAGGCCCGGTCTGCAATGATTGTGATGTTGAAATCAACTCACCTGTCCCTACTTTATGCTGCCGTTAGTAAGGGTAGCATAAAGTTGATGGCAGGTTCCCTTTAATACCTACAAAATGTTCCCATCGAGCCTCATCTTCGCTTTCATTTGGTTATACACAAAAATCAAAAGGAAAGTCATTACTAAGGGGTTTTCCACGGCTTTAACTTTCATTTCTCAAGACATTTTCGTCTCACATCCAAGACCCAGAACATGGGAGAATCGTGGAGGAAGTGAAACGAGGGCTTGGACAGGAAGTGCAGGATCTCCAAGCTGGTGATCGCTGTATATTAACCAATATTAACTAATCACAGAACAAACGTACTATAAGATATGGTGTCAAGAGGCACATAGGGAAGTCCTTCATCAGAGCCAAAAACAACATCATTATCTACAAAGGCTTGTCAAACAAATGCTGGGTTACGTTAGCCAACCGATTCGGTTGTTGACACTACTCCAGTTGCTGTCCTCCAAAATCAGGGACCTGATTAACAGGATTACTCAAGTTCATATTGCCATGTGCATTACCCTACGGTAAAACGATAGTGGTCACTCGTTCTGACATTTTAGAGGTATTCTAGGCATGATCTGTGACCTGTGCAGAGGTCAGGAGGGAGCAGATAAGCTGTGATATCACCTATGGAGAATGGTGGATCCTATGTTATTTATATACAGAGGAAAGCTGTCATTGTAATTCTGCCTGTAAAGATAATGAGATGACTGCTGAAATGTGATTAGTACAGACCAAGTTACGAGATGTAGATGCACAAAGTGGCAAAGCAGTAAAAAACAGAGCGCCTCCGCTGTTAGTTTTAAAGCACTCTCCTATTACATTTTCTTTTAAAGGGAACCTGTCACCCAAAAATCGTCTATCAAGCTGGTTACAGTACCTTATAGTGCTGTGTCCTCGTTTCTCGATGCACTTTTTCTTCGTTTGGCCGCATGTCTGCTCATTCCGAAATCGTAGTTATATTCAGCTGCTGCCCCGTGCTGCAAGTCAGGCTTGAAGTCACGGGGGCAGCGGCCTCGGCGTCTTCCATGGCCCTCTCCCCGCCCCCTGCCTCTGTGACTGACACCCGAACATCCGAATCCGGGACCGCGCTCAACGGCCGCATGCGCAGTAAAGGGCGGCAGGAGCGCGGTCCCGGCTGCCGCGCGTACTACGCGCCGTCTTACTTTCGCCGCACTGCGCATGCGCCCGACATCCTGTATCAAACGCGCCCGCGCCCGGCATCTGGGCGCGGGCGCGTTTGATACAGGATGTCGGGCGCAT
The DNA here is from genome assembly GCF_014858855.1 of Bufo gargarizans. Taxonomy (NCBI): domain Eukaryota; kingdom Metazoa; phylum Chordata; class Amphibia; order Anura; family Bufonidae; genus Bufo; species Bufo gargarizans. The sequence continues at coordinate 661,210,470 of NC_058081.1, read as the reverse complement.
GCGCAGTGCGGCGAAAGTAAGACGGCGCGTAGTACGCGCGGCAGCCGGGACCGCGCTCCTGCCGCCCTTTACTGCGCATGCGGCCGTTGAGCGCGGTCCCGGATTCGGATGTTCGGGTGTCAGTCACAGAGGCAGGGGGCGGGGAGAGGGCCATGGAAGACGCCGAGGCCGCTGCCCCCGTGACTTCAAGCCTGACTTGCAGCACGGGGCAGCAGCTGAATATAACTACGATTTCGGAATGAGCAGACATGCGGCTAAACGAAGAAAAAGTGCATCGAGAAACGAGGACACAGCACTATAAGGTACTGTAACCAGCTTGATAGACGATTTTTGGGTGACAGGTTCCCTTTAAAGAGGTGAATTAAAAGTGAAGTTTTAAAGAGCACTATTAGGCGAACGCAAGAAATGGTGATCAGTGGTCACTAGATCAATTGTAAATATATGCAGACCAAGAAGTGGCACTCATTATTAGGCTTAAAGGGGCTGGGTTTGTGTCACTTAAGCAATTGGCATTTACTAATGTATTGTGATTGTCCATATTGTCTCCTTTTCTGGCTAGATTCATTTTTTCCATCACATCATACAGTGTTCATTTCCATGGTTACAACCACCCTGCAATCCATCCCTGGTGGCCGTGCTTTCACACTGTAGGACAAAGAGCCGGCCTCTCTGGTGGATGGGACCATTGGAGCTTCACATAGACTGGTGCTTTTTCCTATAGTGTGCAAGCAAGACCACCTCTGATGGATTGAAGGGTAGTTGTAACCATGGAAATGAGCAGTGTATAAGCAATATGGATAACAACAATACATTAGTAAGTGCCTTGTATTAACGTTCTCTACATGATAAATGCCACTTACTGAAGTGACACAACCCCTTTAAGAGGGCAGTAGGAAAACTGCTGGATTGATTTATTTCTAATATAGATTTTAACATGGAAAAGAAAGTATAGCCACCAAAAATTCTTAAAAAATATGTTTAACATAAAAACAGGATTTAAACAATAGGTAATTTTCACTTTAAAAGGAATAGGGGTAAAAAAAAAAAAAATCACAATGGGCTAAAAAAAAATCACATAAGCATTACTCACTGATCACCCGCCACTCCCTTTCCAGTCCATGGTGGTCTTTGCGTTCCGTTCCTGGCTCGACACACATGCCTACTCAGCCAAACACTGGCCACAGCGGTGCCCCACGTCAGAGCGCGACCCCCTGAGAAGGCATTTTCCTGTGCGTCGAGTCGGGAAGTAGAGAGCGGCAATGGATCGGGGGAAATCTTAGGCGAGTGACGCTTATTTGTTATTTTTACAGAATTCTGGTCCTTTTTTTCCTCTCTCCTCAGAAGTCTTCTTTAACTGGGAAGCAGAAAGCCTATATAAAGCACCTCAGTTTGGTTAGCTAATTATGGCCCATTAAAATACTGAATGTGACTCTTTACGGTAAGTGTGAGTAAGAGCTAATAGAAATAGAATAGCTGCCCCCATGTAGCATGTGCTCGGTGGGGCAGGAGCTGGACCTATAATTCTGCAGCGTTAATGTCGTTACTGCAGACAACGCATCTCTGCACAGGGACGCTCTTAATGAGCTGCGCAGACTGGAGCCGAGAGATCCCTTAGGTAAATACACATCCATTTAGCAGGCATTTTTCTAGCTGGTCTTTAGAGGATGTCTATAAATCAGTGCAAGAAGTAAACGCAAGCTTTTGTGACCAGGGACCTAGACTACAGATCCATCAAAGGGGACTAAAGGTAAAAACCAAAAAGATGCTACAAAGTAAGACTTAAAACCATTATATAAAACTACAATCCTCTAATGTATAGTGAAGACATAACATCTGGCACGGGGCACGGTCAGGCAACCTGTGATCAACGCTGCTGAGCACCCCAAATCCCATGAGTGTGTGAGGTCAGTATACCCAATCTCATTTTATTAAATGAAAGGAAAATGAAATGAAAGGAATATTTTTCTCAAAACTCAATATACAAAAGAACATTTATTTATATTTTTTTATTTATTTTTTATTTGGGTAATATTATACCATTGAAAATAAAACGCAAACTATTGTACTTCTGCAGCAGTCGGCATAGATGATAAGACCTCCCTACAGATTGGTAATCCATTGTCAGTTTACTGCTGCTGTAGGGGAATAGGTTACCTGAAGAGTAATCCTGACAATAATAGTAGGTGTAGAATTGGTATGGGTATGACTGGTCTTGAGACTGGGTGAACCAGAGGAAACCCACACAAACAAGGGGAGAGCATACAAAATCCATGTAGAAGTTGTCCTAGGTCAGATTTGAATCTAGGACCCCAGTGCTGCAGGGTGCCAGTGTGAACCACTGAGCCACCATGCTCCCCAAAAATCACTGCACTGATAAGTCTAAGGATAGATTGACAATTCTAGTATTCTGTTCTCGTGCAATTGTTGGATTTAGCATATGCCAGACACTCTTGGATCACATTCACTGCAATAGGGTCGGTCGGGCTAATGTGTCATTTTGTCCTTTATTTTTGCTGGAAAACTGCGACAGAGGCTTCTGCCGCAACCTCTGAAGTTGGTATGATGCTCCAAATGAGTGACTAACGGGGGGTCTCACTAGTCGGAGTGATGGTCTGACTGAAAGACCGCTATCTGCTGTGCTAAAAGTCTGGACGAAGAGGAAGTTAAAGAGGTTATATTGATGACCTATCCTCAGGGACCCCTGCCGATCAGCTGTTTGAAGATGAGGCGGTGCTCCGTGCCAGCGCTACTTCATCTTCCTTACACCGCACTTTGTCTCGGAAGTGCAGTGTAACAATGAGTACTCGTTCAACTCACTTGAATGGAACAAGTACTTATAATTAGGGATGAGCGAACTTGTGTGTTCCAGTTCTGTGTACAGGGTCCGGGGTAATCTAAGAATTCAGTTATGGATTCCACTACCAAGGACCATAACTTATGGTCCGTGGTAGCGGAATCCATAACGGAAAAACTTAGATAACCCGAACCTTGTACGCCGAACTTGAAAACACAAGTTCGCTCAACACTACTTATAATTACACTGCTCCACAGAAGAGGACATGGCGTCAAGACCAGGAAGCAGCACTCGCATGGAGCGCCACCTGCTCGTCAAACAGCTGATTGGCAGGGGTCCCGGGTGTCGGACCCCCCACCGATCAGATATGGATTACCTATCTAGAGGATAGGTCATCAGAATAAATCACTGCACAACCCCTTTAAAGGGCCAGGACAGGAAGTACAAAAATAAAAATTATAAAAACATTTAAAAATTTAAATCGACTGGTATAGGCTGTGATGTGGCAAAAAAAATAAAAAAAAATAAAAAAAAATAATGGAAGTGCCCCTTTAATGGTGGGGGTTAGAGTGAAGGAAACGGAGCCTTCCATTTTACTTTGCTTAAATAAGACTCCAGTGTTTTATAGCTCATGCCCATATTTTTCAAGGCTCCATTTGACTGGCAGAACGGGATCAGGACCTCAGCTGCACTGACGTGCGGGTGGTGCACAGATGTGAGGGACGCAGAGAGTACCAGGAAACGCTCGGCCTCTCTGAATACCGCACTAATTAGCAGAATTAATCTTCACGCTTCCTATCGCTTGCCATTGTGTTTTAATTAGCAGCTTCCATCTCCTAGAGAGAGCGTGTGCGTGTGTATGTATAAATATATATGTTCCCCCGTCTCCGAGCTTCCCGGGTCTTGTGTACGTTTCTCTAGGATGTTTTTTTATTATTATACTAGTTGACACGTGATATCTTCCAATCTTAAAACGGACTCTTGCCTTTAGACGAGGGGGGGCACGGAGGACCAGTCAAAATGGTTAAGAGAGTAGCACCGCGCTCTCCAAGGTTACAATTCCGTGTTGCGTCTCTCAACGCGGTATATGCGCCAGGCCTCCACTGTGTTTTTGGCCAAATGAATAAATAAAGCGTTTCTTAAGCAACCGTTTATCATTAAGACGCTACAGACAAGGTCAACAAAAGCTTTGGCGCATTAATGGCTCGCCCCCTCTCATTTATAAAATGCCACGTGCTACGACCAAAGAAATAAAGGGCAGTTCGCAAACGCACCATAAAGTCTGACCCATGGGACTATCAGGTAACTGCGCTGCTCATTAAAAAGGGGTTTTAATTATTAATTGGCCGTGTCAGAGTCATCCTTTGAAGTCAGCTTTATTTTTCTCTCTTTGAAATGTATTTTGATTTGCAACTGACCTATGAAGCTTTCCATTTCAGGGTGGTAGCCAAGGAGCTGGAAGGGGATAATCAGGTATCGGGCATCCACAGATAACCTCAGACTTCTAAGTTTAGGTTGACCATGGAGAGGAGACTGACCTCATTAAAGGCGTTGCCCCACAAAAAATATTCAACATTTTTCAAACCAGCACCTGGATCTGAATATTTTTGTAATTTCATGTATTTAAAAATGTGGTCTCTCTCTCTCTAGTGCCAACTGTCGTTTCCTCTTTTTTCTAAATTCTTTGTCCAGCAGACAGATAGACGCACGTTCTTAGCTCCATCCTTCAGCTGTCAGCAGCTGCAGCAAAAAGGACACGTCGCCTGAGCTGCCGGCTTGAAATAAATCTAGCAGTGCAATGATTGGGGAGATCTCTGGAGGTAGTTGGTCGCTTCTAAGGCTACTTTCACACTCGTATTTAGGGCGGATCCGTCATGAACGGATCCGGTTGTATTATCTGTAACATAGCCAAGACGGATCAGTCTTGAACACGACTGAAAGTCAATAGAGGACGGATACATTTTCTATTGTGCCAGATTGGGTCAGAAAACAGATCCGTCCCCGTAGACTTACATTGTGTGCCAGGACGGATCCGTTTGGCTCAGTTTCATCAGACTGACACCAAAACGCTGCAAGCAGCCTCCAAAGCGGAATGGAGACTGAACGGAGGCAAACAGGCATTCTGAGCGGATCCTTATCCATTCAGAATGCATTAGAGAAAAAGTGATCCATTTTGTACCGCTTGTGGGAGCCCTGAATGGATCTCACAAACGGAAAACGAGAGTGTGAAAGTAGCCTAAGATGTCCGATTTTCAAATTTTAAAATTATTCATGGGATAACCCTTTTAAGGCAGACAGGAAAATAAGAATATTGTTGGCCAAACCCATGGAATTAAGTGGGACCAGCCAACCATAAAATGTGTAAGGAGGTGTCCTGACTTTCCCTTCATAGCAGATGTTGGGAGAAGGAGAGATCTGGCTGTCAAATTTTAAACATGCCTAATTCTCAAGTTCCTGGAGGGGTTGTTGGAACTATAAAAAAATAAATAAAAAGATCACCCAAGGCAGGAAAGGTAATTTAATCATAAATACCCATTTTAACCACAGTTGGTTTCAGAACATCTACTCCGATCATCTTCTTGGCTGCACCGATAACTTGTCCCTATACCCTGGATACCACTTCAGCCAAACACACGTCTCAGAGTCAGAGGTATATGGTACATGATCGCTGAGGCCAGAGATTGGCTGCAGTGGTCACTTGAATTGTATGGGCCCATCACTGCTGCAGCCAAACAAATAAAGCCCTGAGGGGAGGGAGGATCAGGGTGGTGGCACTGGAAGAGGTAGGGAAATAAATAAATGAGAACTCCCACCTTGGGGACTTTTTTCCCCATTTATTAATTCGACCAGGGGTGTAGCTATAGGGGAAGCGGCTGCTTTGGGCCGAAACTCAAAAGGGGTCCACCCAGGAGGAGGACTAACAGATTTTGTTAGGGCTTCCTCAACAGTATTATAAAATTACATTATATACAGTGACCCTTCAGGAAATGGACGGAGCGGCTGCCGGGCCTCATCGGAGAAAGCCATTTTTGACTAGGCATAAGAGTGGGGGTTGCATGGCAGGATGGGAATGTAAATAAGTTGCTGAAAGATGGCCCTGTTCAACACATTTGTAGGCTGAAAGAAAACCTCCTTAAGGCCCACAGGTTGTCCATGGGCTACCAGTAGGATATTGTAAGCCATTCTACAGTATCTATGCATTTTCACAAGGCTCCTCTTCATATGCCTGTATGTTTTTGTGCTACCAAGGTCAGGCTGCTGCTCTAGAGGACCAATGGTTTTAGGTTTGGATATTGTGATTCTAACAATCTTTTAGACCACCATCTCCAGCAGTTTACCACCCTATCTGCTCCTGGAATATACCGCAGATTACTTGCTGTTGGGGTTCTTGAAGCAAATGAAACTGAAGGCAAATTTGTTGAGGAACCTTTCATATGATGGGCTCCAGAAGGATAGCATGTCAGTTGAACTTGCCCAATTATACATTTTGCATACGAGCTACACAAGCATAAAAATGACATTTCTGAAGGAACAATGCATAGATCTTGGAAGAAATTATAAGAAAACATTAGACACTGTAGCCAGCTGCCTCTTGAGGTTTTTGTCCAGCACTGAACTACAGGCTGTATTTACTAAGGCACGACTCACGAATTAAACCCTTTCTAGTTATGAAGCGTGCAATTTGGACAAAATTTAATTGTAGGATATCCAAAATACGCTTTGGTAAATCCAATCTTTACAAATCTACCATCTGATTCGCAACAGAGAGAACAATTCTAGCCTGAAGGATCACATTCATCTCAACAACGTAATTATATGTGACTCAGAGTGACTGGTAGTGCCGCCTCGCTTCATACAAGCATCTGAAGCCCTGGCTCTTCTAGAACCTTGTAATCACGTTGAAGAAGGAATGTGCCTGCCGAGTGTCCACCACTGACCACCACTGCTTGGTTTTCTGCATCAACAGGACATTATACAACTACTGGGCTTCATCCTGCAAATATACAGAAGAGACGGACACAGATGTTGACTTTAGTTACCGTGTACCATCTCTTTGATACTACCAACGCCTTGGATTATTGACATGTCCTATTGCCTAGTCTTACCCAAATTAGGTTTCAACAAAATAGTAAGCCAACACCTTTAATCCTCAAGCAAACAACTGCAACCATTTAGAGAGCATTTCAGCAAGAGCAGCCCATGTATAAATACATTTTATGGCTAAATTTACATGAATGTGACAGAAAACTGACAAAAAAATTGGCATATTTTCATCTCCATGTAGTTCCATAAGTAAGCCAGCATTAAAACCATTTGTCTGTATTCTATGCTTTTTTTTTTTAGGATCTGACCCAAAATACTATTTAAATAAAATGTATTAGCCAAAAAATAGTTTTTTTTTCTGATCTGCATCACTGATGTGATTCACTATTGACTTCTACAGGGAATTCTAGGCTGCATATCAAAGGAGGTCAGTGGTCTATCCTCAGATTAGGTCATCAATATCTGATCGCCAGGGGTCGAACACCTCACACCCCTACCAAACAGCTGTTTGATAAGGCCGCAACACTCTAGTGAGTGATGTGGCCTCTTCCTGGGCCAGTGACGTCACCATCATCAGTCAAATGGCCTAGGCACAAGCTCAGTCCCATTCAAGTGGATGGGTCTGGGCCCCAATACAAACTACAGCCACTCTGCAATGTACAGTGCTATGCTTTGTGGAGGCCACAGCGCTCACTAGAGTGCTGCGGTCTCTTCAGACAGTGGTGGTACTGAGTGTCGGACCCCCATTATCACATATTGATGAGCTATGCAGAGGATAGGTCATCAATATTCTACTCCTGGAAAACTCCTTTCACATGTTGATATTTACCACATCCGACGCAATGGGACATCGTTCAGCAGCGTATGTATGGACAATCCCTTTAATTTGTTGTAAGGCTCTTGATTAAACTTTCCAGGCCAACAACCATTAGGAATTTGTTCCCACAGCTGTTACTCAGAAAAGCCTATGGGAATTTGGTCCATCTTGTGGTTTTAGAAGGTAACACAATTAACAGAGGACCACAATTAAGGAAGCACTTGATTGCCAATAGCTCTTCACATCCAATTCATGATGGAAGCTCCAAATGATATAATACACACTACATCAACATAAAAATGGATCAGCCTTCACATTTGGGTAGTCACCACAAGGTCAGTCTCTGCTGTGACCAACCTAGCTCTTGAGACAAGATGCTGCTGGAAAGCTATTAAAAAAGTCAACCTCGTGGATAAAAATGGTTAAAATAGAAAGTAAAAGATGTGTGTCCGTGAATTGACACACATGTCCAGTCCATGGTGGGCCTATGTGGATAATATTATGCATTATAGATGATGTCACGTAGGGTAGAAGATAAAATATTGCAAAGTTACAATTACAATGAGTCAGCATATAGCCAAATTCCATTAACGTGATAACGTTCATATTCTCTGTCAAAAGATTTATAGGCATATGAAAAGGAGGAGGAGGAGGCAGCATTCGAGTATCAGAGGCCTGACTTACACAGGCGTGAAGGGCATGCCATCACCGGTCCTCCGAGCGGCATTACCCCTCCTGCATCAAGTCCAGTGGACTCCAGGTTTAGTTCATGTCTTGATAATTAAGTAATATAAAATGGTAACCTCTTACACCGACAACAAAGCGTCTGATTTCTCAATCCGAGTATTAAACACATTCAAGAACATAATTACACTGCTATTACATTTGCCTCACCCATGGGAACAATGTTTGCCAGCGTAAGGCTGGAAATGTGCAGGTTTTGTGGTAGTTTTAGATGCAGGTTTTTGAACCAAAAACGGGAGTAGATACAAAAGTGAGAAGAAAGCTTTTTCAATTTCTTGGATCTGGTGCAAAAAAAATGAATAAAAAAAACCTCATTAAAGAGGTTATCTGGGAATTATTTAAAAGCCACCGGCAACCACTCCGAGACTAAGCAGGACTGGTTGCTAGCACTTGCACAGCTACCTAGGGGACAGAGTCTCACTACACACGGCACTGCTCTACAATAGATGGCAAGCATGTGATACTGCCTACAATAAGCCGTCAAGGCTGAGCAGCCTGACAGGAACACTCACCAGTATGTAGTATATGGAAGTGCCAGAGAATAGTGTTTAGTGAGGCCAGGCTCTGCATGTGGAGGCAACCAGTCCTGCTCACTCTTAGAAAAGGTTGCCGGCAGCCATTTTAAATCATTCCCAGAGAACCACTTTAAAAACTGCACCAAAACTGTGTGCGACTCCAACCTATAGATCACAAATCTAGAGAGTTACCCTGACCAACACGTACCAGATAACAGCCAACAGGCTGTGCAACGCCAACAATGAACGTGTAACGGGCCTACAGCTAGGGTCAAATATCTGACTAGTTGAGGACTTCCAAACCAGCCAAACATAATAATGACTGATTGACCTGGAAGAGAAAAAGCTCCATAATGAGTTTATTGGTAAGCTGTGAAGATGAGCTTGTATATGGTCTACAGCAGCAAACCTTAACTAGTGGATCACCATCTGCATCCAGAACAGGGACATCAGCTGCCCAGACCCCACAGACCTGCATTGACTAGCTTCAGAAGAACAACCTGGTACACAAGGCCCTGACTATGGCCAATGTGTGCACCCGCACTTACAAGGTCAGGAAACTGGCCACCATTAGGGCACTATATGGGGGCACATGGCAGTGAAGAGACATGATGGGAGTAAATGAAGACTGGATGGTAATCTGCCATAAAGGGAGGATGAGAGTTATGATCATCAGTCAGTACATTTGAAAAACCTTACCATTTATGTCCTGCTTAAGACACAGATCAAGAAAATGGAAAAGCAACGAGGTTAATGAAGAACATAAGTATAAACACATGGAAATATTGAGGGGAAAAAAAAAAAACAAGCAAATAAACGTATAGGAGTGAAAAAAATAAGAATGAGCCAGGCAACTGGGAGAGCAGGCTGAGCTGAATTATTGATCAATCTCCAGAAACATTTTTACATTGAGAATCACAGTAATCAGGAAAAGTGATTTGTAATGGCAGTAGAGGAAATGTCTTGATTACAGAGAGGGTGGGAGGGAAGAACATGAGAGCAGATGCAAGGGGGAAATGAGTGAAGTCGGGTTTCAAAAGGCAAATTGGGTGCAAGTATTATTCTAATGGGGATAAGCTGGAGAATCGTCTGGTGGAGGGGACAGACTTGAGAATATTAATCTGGAAGACAGAAAAACAAATCCGAAAAATCTTACATGGGAAATATAATGGAGAAAAAATATTAAAATGAAATTAAAAGTAGGAGTTGGACATGAATAAGAGTTAAAAATCTAGGGAGCAAATATAAGGCCGTCATGCACAAGCAAAGGTTTCTACATCTAGTAGTGCAGCTGAGGGCTGATGCTTAGAGGTCATGGACAGCTTTGGAGACAATTTATTATTATTTTTGTATTTATTGGGCTAAAAATCATATTTATTGATAAGTTTCAACAGTTTTTCCCTTTGCGGCTCTCAGTTCCACAACATCCGTAGACTGTTGATTCTGACTGCTCAATCTGTAGCCCTTCTCTCTAGTTTCCTGACAACTCGTAAACATTTATTTAAGCTCAACTCTTATCAGTTTGATAAAAATGTATCTTGAATAAGTGTTTATGAGCCATTACAGCAGGTTTACATGGGGCAATTGTGTGGCTGGTGAATGATGCTCATTCCCGACAATCGGCCCACGGTAAGGTGATGCAGATCATCTGATGAACTAGCAAAACCCTCATTCATTGGGTGTAATGACGGACACCTAAATTATTATTTTACTGCCCAGAAACAGTAAATCTATATGGAGGACCATCGCTCGTCCCCATACAATGCAGGTGATTGCTGCGACTCTTTCCTCCACTAACGAGCAGACCGCTATCGTTCCCTTTCCGATGATTGTCGATTCGGTCTACTCATGTAGATGAACCTTTAGGAAGGTAAAGATGAGCGCTACAGATTGAGCAGCTCTCTGATGGATTCACCGAGTAGAACAGGCATCCTCAAACTGTGGCCCTCCAGCTATTGCAAAACTACAATTCCCAGCATGTCCGAACAGCCTACAGGCATTAGCCTACAGCAGGGCATTGTGGGAGTTGTAGTTTTACAACAGCTGGGAGGGCCGCAATTTTTAGGATGCTTGGAGTAGAAGAAACAACAGTCTGTAGATGCAGTAAAAATTAACCTGCAGATGGAAAAAAAAAATTTAAAGACGAAGTGAAAAAATATTTTAGCCCAAAATCAACAGAATCTAATAATAAAAAAGTACCAAAGGTGTTCAGAGGCTTTAGCCTGTTTGTTGACAAGGGAAGAGCTCAATAATCCCCTGTTTGTATCAATCATAAAAAATTCTTGCCACCAATTCTCATCCACAGAAAAAAAAAATAATCTAGAACTCAAGAACGAGAGGAAAAGAAAAAATGTTGGCAACGCACAAATTTCTCACCAGACCCCAATACAACAAGTGCTTTATGCACAGATATTTACTACAACATCAATGATGAGCCACATGATCCATAAGTGTTTGCATCATGACACACATCAGCCCCTTCCATTTCTGGAAAAGGGGTAAATGCAATGACTGTAGGGCTGCAGCTAACGATTATTTGAATAGTCGATTAATTGTCGATAATTTCATCGATTAATTATCCTAGCTGTGTGCATCCTACTTTCACTTTGTGCCTGTCATCTAATAAACCTCATCTCTAAACTCCCAAGAGGTCATAAACGCTTATTAAAGCCACATTCTTATCAGTAAGATAAGGATTGAGCTATAATGAGCGTTTATAATGTCAGAGAGCAGATATAAGGAGACAGTCAGCTACCTGCCTGACGGAAGACAGAGAAAATTCTGATCCTGATAGTAAAGACTCAGCTCTGTACAGAGAAAAGGACTGCATATTTTTAATAACGACCCATTTAAAAAAAAATGATAATGCCCCCAAAAGGTGTATATAGCTTTTAATGACAAGATATTATCCCCCATCTAATGAATACAGGATTACTATTATACCAGTGTCGCGCCAACCACTGATATTGCCATCGATCACGAGAAGGGAGGTTCTATTCCCCCGAGCAATGGCAGGGATTCCAAACTAGAGGCCCTCAAGCCATTTCAAAACTACAACTCCCATCACGCCTGGGCATCCTACAGCCATCAGGGCATGCTGGGAGTTGTAGTTTCGCAATAGCTGGAGGGCCATGCGTTTGACAGTGGTCTAAGGGACTGTGAAGTTAACCAAGTACAGCGCTCAGCTATCTACAGTAGTGCTATAAAGTTTGAATGGGGCGGCAGTGTACCTCTACTTCATCTATTCATTTCTGGAGTGCCACACAGGGATCAAAAGACCCCTATTCTGTGAATATATGTGGGTCTCAGAGATGGCCACACAGAGCACCATGGGAGCGGACACAAGCAGGTCTGTGACCAGATGGTTGAGCGCCGCACATAATGGCATTGCGGACCTCATGTGGCCCCTGCTTTTAAGGGAGCGAAGATTAAGGAAGACACATACAAACAGATGTATCCCAATTAAGTAAGCTGTCAGCTGGCTATCAGACCCCTAGGCAGTCATGGCAGCACCAGATGCACAGCAATGCTATAATCTTATTATGGGGAAACAGGCGAAAAGAAGGTTGTACGATGAGCGCTACTCGTGCTATCACCATACCAGGGAGTGGACATTGACATACAGGTAGCTATAATAATGCAAAGTGAAAAGAAAAAGGGAAAGCAGAAAAAAAAAAGTGGGGGACGCGCAGGCAGAAAACAACCAAAAAATGACGTTAGAAAGCAGAAAGGAGTACAAAAAAAAAAAGATAAAAAGCATCATAATTCTAGCAAGCAGGCAAGACGACGAGGCGAGCAAACAACAGAAGGGACAAAGATTGAAGGTTTTAAGCAGGCAGAAAAATGAGAAGACACAAGAAGCAAGCAGGAGCCAGAACTGGAAAATCGACAGAAGACAATTGTGCAGAACAGCAACAAAGAGAAGGAGGAGAAGCAAATATGCAGGGATCCAAAAGCAGCCATGTTCACAGAAAGTAATAGCAGGTGTGCTAGATGAAGACGCAGTAGCACTTCAAAACCAAAAATGCAAGACGTGACCAGAAGGGACAAAGAAGAAGAGCGATGGAGAACAAACAGAACATAAACGCGGCACCGGAGATGAGCACGTAATGTCAAAAAATAATGAGGGATCACGCTGTGTGGGAGAACATATGCTAAAGGGTGGGCTGCGTCATCGGGGAGAGCACTGGCCTGAGGAAGGGTGAAAAAGCAAAGGGGGTGCACCACATGTAGGATATTGCGCCGATTTGTCATTGATTCTCTACAAGCCGTGCGGGGACTGATAATGACCCCAGGGTCTGGCTCACACACCCTATTGTCTTTACTCTTATGAAGCAAAATCAATGAACTGCTCTGTCTGGGAACCACAGCACCAGACTGTAATAATTGGGAGCAATTAGAGAATCCATCAACATGAATGAACACTCACAAAGGAAAGGCTTTCCGCTTCCGAGAAAAAAAAGTGCACCGCTAGCGGTAATATTAGGTGAGGGTCATTTTAGCTTAACCCCTCAACAGACAGGAGGGCCTAATCTCTGTAGAAAGCAACAGGATAACCTAAATCTGGTTTGGATATTGTGTTTCGATGCGGCGTACATGATGGAGTTAAAATAGGATTTGCAAGGCTATGATCGATAGCAAGGGTCGGAGATCGGGATCTGTTCCTAAGACTTGGAAGCGTAACCTGCTTCTTGCAGGAGAGAAACAAAACAAATGAGAGGCAGGCGGTTGCAGGCAGCGTTTACAGAACACGCTCCTCTTAATCTATTTCCAGTCGAACCCTGAGGGGACAATCGGATAAATAAAAACAGGAGCAAAGAACAGGAAAATGGACTGCTACGGGTCTGCTGCCTGCAACGGAGATTTCAGGGATCTGATTAAGCTGCCTTGTCTTAGGCCATGACCATAGGAACATAATAATCGGCACAAGATGAGACATGCACACGTAGAAGGGTGGAGGATTTGCAAGGCAAGGCATCAGTTATTGAAGCATGTGCCATTACATCTGCAGCGATGGACTGGAGTGGTGGCGGCGGCAAGGATGGATGCATTAGTTGTTCACAGTGGTGTTCCTCACTCTGGAGCTCCCTGGAGCCAAGCAATGGTTGGAGGAGAGCAAACCTTCCTCCTCTTGGGAAACACCCTGAGCTTGGGGCTCCAGCCTGAAGGTGGCTGGAGTGCCCTTGATGTTGGTTGTGTGGGTAGCTGAGTGCAAGGCAGGAGGACAGAATGATAGCTAGGGGCTGGCAGATGGATGCTGGAGTCAATGCACCAGGCCCATTTGGTTGCTATAAATATGCCTGTCTTTACTGAATATATAACGGGAGTAGTAGTACATATAGCAGCAATAGGCACAGTTTTGAGATGTATTACAGAGCACAATCTTCCCAATAGTTGTGTATAGGCAGTGGCAATGTTGGTAGTAATCCTCATCGAGTCTCACTCTACAGTTAACTTTGCAATCTTCCTAAATAACCACGGACATGCAATTCCGTTCTCATTAACGCATTCTGCAGTCCCCCGGTTATACGGTAGACCCTAGATCCGGATGGTCAGTCCGTCTCAAAGTGTGGTGGGTGTCGAAGTAATATACCCTTTCCCCAAGCAGTAAAGCCTTATTGCCATAAATGCGTGACACCTTACTGTCTGGGTCTACCATGGCCTTGATGGTTCTAGATGTCCTGTGAAGAGCTGTTCTTTTTCCCCTCAGGTCAGGTGTAGTCTCTCGGGTAACATAAACAAGTGACACATCTCCTTAGCAAAATGCAGAGCCAACCTTCTTTAGGATTAGGTTAGAAAGTGAGGGCAGCATAAAACTGGTGGCCAATTCTCTCTGGAAGTTTTCAGTCTCAGGGATAAAAACTTCCTGGATCAGGCTCTCCAGGCCTGCTTCTCAGGAGCTCAAACGTGCAAGTGTTACCTCTAGCTCTAGTGACTAGACACTTGCTAACCAGGGGGTGGGGATAGCCTATCACCCTGGACAACTGTGCCAAGACTGCCAGGGTTAAAGGGGTTTTCCAAGATTTTAAAATTGATGACCTGTCCTGAGGATAGGTAATCAGTATCTGATAGGTGGGGGTCCAACACCCAGGACCAGCTGTTTGAGAAGGCAGTGGCGCTCCTGTGTGGGACTGCGCTCAGCCCCATTGAAGTGAATGGGGCTGAGTGCAATACCAAGCACAACCGTTATACAATGTACGGTGCTGTGCTTGGTGAGCAGAGCCTTCTCAAACAGCTGATCGGCAGGGGGTGTCGGGCCCCCACCAGATTCTGATTGACAAGTAATCAGTATCAAAATATTTTAAAACCCCTTTAAAAGGAGTTTTCTCATCATGGACAATGAGGGCATATTGCTAGGAAATGCCCCCATTGTCATATAGGTGCGGGTCCCACCGCTGGGACCCTCACCTATATGGAGAACGGAGCCCCGAAAGGTGGTGGCTGGAGTTCTCCGGTCCTGCCACCACCAAGCCGGCTCTCCCCATAGAAGTGAATGGTAGCGTACTGTGCATGCGCGGTACCCGCTCCCAGTCATTTCTATGGGGCCAACGGAAATAGCCGAGCCAGCGTTGATTAATTTTCTACGGGGCCGGCGAAAATAGCCGGAGGGCCGCTGCGCGAGCGCAGTGCACCCTCCTTCACTTGCAGAGCTCCGTTCTCGATATAGGTGGGGGCCACAGGGGTGGGACCTGCACCTATAAGACAATGGGGGCATATCCTAGTGATATGCCCCCATTGTCCATAATGAGACAACCTCTTTAACTATTTGCCCACACAACCATTTAGTACACACTTTGTGCACAAGGAAATAAGTACTTCAACACTGAGCACCAACATTTAACTCTGTAGCATGAGGTTAACCCTTTAGAATTAAATTAATCATCTGCAGCGATCCACTGGGTCACTGCACATCCAGCCATAAAATTGACTCATGATTAGACCATCACGCCTAATGTAAAATGAAAGAGGGCTAATAAATAATAAATTACCACAACACATCGGCTCACCTTACCGCTTCTCTGCGAAGGGGCAGCTGTCTTACATTTGGACCATTTTCTACGCCTAAACCGGGCGTACAAAATGGTAAATGATACGGGCCTGCCGGTCCGTCCCCTTCCCCACCAAGCCCACTTTTTTTTAGACCTGGCGTCAACGGGCAAAAAGGACATTCGAGACACAATCTGCCCTAGAAATACGCCTAATATAGGCGTAATTCTGGTTAGTAGATGACCCACTACATATTTAAATAGGTCGGTGGATGAATCTGAGGTTTCCTCCCACAGACCAAAGACGCAAGCAGGTGAATGGATTCACACTAAGCTAGCCCTCATTTACTGCGTGTTAAGGTGGATAAATGGATTTGAGGCTCTCGTTAGCCAGGCATTACCGTGCCTAAATACTCCTTGGAAAGTATGAATAGTACACCGAGACTATACATGTCTAGAGAAGCAGATGGGCGATAGAAGGTGTTGTACACATGGTGCTCTACAGTCCATGAGACAGGGTAATATTCCATACAATACATATAAATCTGTGGATGTAATCAATAGGCTCGCAGAAATATGGCCTGTAGGGCGCTATCACACTGCTGTATGGCTCTTCCAGATGGTAGGCTGCTTTCAATATGTATTTTTCAGTGTTTTGATGTCTTGATTTTTTGAGTGTTTTTGAGTCTGACATTTTCCCCAATGTCTCCAACAGACTCATCCATACAGTGGCACCCATGTTCAAAAACACATACCGAGCAGTACACCGTACTCAGTGTGTGCTATCCCTCATAAAAGGAAAGAAGGCCTACCTATAAATAACGGCCCGCTGGAGGCCTCTGTCAGGTAAACGGGAGCCTATGGACACAACTGGATACTGCAAAGCACAGTAAAAGTTTGAGAGTACAAGGCCGTCAACCCCTTAACCAACAGCCTTGTACTCTCAAACTTTTACAGTGCAGATGATTAATTTAATTCTAACCAATTAATTTAATTCTAACCAACCTATGGGTCCCTCTGCCTACAAAACGGCCCAACCAACCAATCCTGAGAAAAAGGCGCCTCCAGTATTCATATCTCCATCGGCCTTCACATGCAGAGAGTTCTCCAGGTCAGCAACATTACAGTAGGTAATAGGAATTTAAGAAATGTTAAGTTTTATATTATTTAAAGCGAGTCTGGACAATATTTTAAATCCTTTACAAGGATGCTCCCGCGACAAACATTTATCACATATTCATGGGTTAGTGAATAGTTAATTTCTTTGTGCACTGGCTGCTGGGATTTCTCCAGCCCTGATCTCAAGTGCCTCCGAGCTGTACAGACTTCTGTGTGGCCCTACGCAAGTATATCAATGCTTGCACATATCATACACAGTATTATGTAGGACATCTAAGTTACCAGAATGGTTAAAAAATATATTATTATTAATAATAATAATAATATTATTATTAACCCCTAGGTGAAATGCCGGAATTGGGCGATTCTCTCCCCCCCCCAATCATCGCCTTTCGAGAGCAATAACATTTTTATTTTTCCATAGAAATATGCGGACTTGTTTTTTGCAGGACTAGTTGTTTTTAATGGCACCATTCTGAGGTACAAATAACTTACCGAGTAACTTATTTAGGCCTCTTTCACACTGGCGTGTTGCCGTATTGCGGACCCTCAATACACGGGTGCCGTTCCGTAGGCATTCCGCATCATGGATGCGGACCCATTGACTTGATAACTTTATTCTCTAAGTCAGTACGATTACAGAGATGCCAAATATACATAGTTTTTGCATTGTCAAATCACAAGACCCATAACCTTTTTCTTTCTGCAGAGCTGTGTGGGGGGATTGATTTTTGCGGCACGACTTACTTTTCAGTCGTATCATTTTGAAGCACACTTTTGATCACTTATTATTTAATTTTATGTGGTAAGTAAAAAAAGAAACTGCAATTTTGAAATTTTTTGTTTTTCAGCTTTCACTGTATGTGATAATTTACATAATAATTGTGAAGTGCGGGTTGTTAGTAGCTCAATAATACCCAACATGTAGAGATTTTATTTTTCCAATTTTTTTTTTCCATTGAAAAGCCTTTTTTTTTATTTAATAAAATGTGAACTATTTTAAACCATTTAATAGC
Source organism: Bufo gargarizans (assembly GCF_014858855.1). Taxonomy (NCBI): domain Eukaryota; kingdom Metazoa; phylum Chordata; class Amphibia; order Anura; family Bufonidae; genus Bufo; species Bufo gargarizans. The sequence continues at coordinate 661,192,435 of NC_058081.1, read as the reverse complement.
CCCATAAGGGGATTTTAACTGGAGATCTTTTGATTACTTCTAAAATACTTATCACTGCTTATGCAGTACAATGCATTATACTGTCAAAGCTATACTGACAGTCACCAGCAGGCTGTGCCAGAGAGGTGGGGACAGTCACCTACATATTGTGTATGGGCCTCCTAAAGGGTTGGGCAAGTTAAAGTGCAACTGTTGTTTCAGGTAATATTTCAGGATAAGCCTCCATGTGTGAGCAGGAGGAGTAACACTATTTTGGCTATTATATCACTTGTATTTTGCTGAAGTTTTTTCCTCTGCAATCTGTATGCAATTGAATTTTTTTTCGGAGCTGGCATCATGTCTGCCCATACACAGGACATGGAGAAACAGGAGATTCTGTTCCCCAACTCTCTGTAGCAAACCTTCAGAAGCAGCAGCAATGATAGAGGACATTATACAACACAACTATGCCATTTAGATATAACTCCAGCAGTTACAAAGCAGCAGAAGTCTCTGTGTCCGTCTCTCTGCCCTCTCTTATCTTCCTCACTAACTCTCCATAGACTTCTATATAATCAAAACCTTCAGTGAGCAGGCGGCACATATTTACTGAAGAGAAATCCTAGAAGTGCACTGACAGTAAAAGGGAGGAAGGAAAAGGAAAGGAGTCTGATAAGAGGAGAAGAGAAGATCTTTCTACAATAAGATACATTATAAAGTTTCTTATATTCGCCTGTAATATTCATTTATGGAAAAAAAAAAAAAAGTGAGTCAACATTTACTCTTTAAACTTCAATGCCCGATCCTTTTATCCTGCCAGGAGATAATCTGCTGATGCAGGCGTCTTGCTTCTCTACTGCCATTAAAAACGCATGCAAGCTCGGCCAACCTGAGCATACATATGGATGGGGGAGTTGGTGTGAACATCTGTTGTCCAAACAAGAAGTTGGGTGACAACTATTCTAGGAAAATTTTAATTACGTGGTTAACCCTTTATGTAGAAAAAAAAAAAAAAAAAAAAAAACTTCCATACAGCTATGACAGCGCCAGGTACATGTACACACACTGCTATGAAAACTATTGGATTTTCCAAGGCAATTCTGCTCAACCATTTTCTTGTCCATGTCAATTTGTAATATATGAGACCCGAAAAACACCACGCAAAATGCACGTTACAAATAACGCCACCAAAATATCACTTGTAAAATAAAAAAACTTTGAAAACCCCTCGACACTGAGGGCACTGTGTTTAAAAAGGCTGCAAAAATTTGTGAGAGTGTAAAGGAGGCCTATGGCTATATTCACACATCAGACATTTCTGCAGCTGAAAATCAGTTCCACGCTTGTGAATGGGGCGATTTCTGCGGCAGGTCGTGGATATCTGTAAACCCCATTCAGATAGCTTGAACAGTCCCTCACAACAAATCTGTTGTGTGTGACCATATTCTTAACGGTGTCACGGCCAGCACACGAGCACAAGCCTAAATGTGTGGAAGCAGATAAAGTTCGATGTGCCGTAGTAGACAGACCAGAGATCCGACCTCGTATGTGTCAGTCATCTACAGACGGAGATGACAGATAAGGTAAAGATATGCTTGGAAACAGGAAGTGGAGAATGCAGATAAGAGATGAGATGACATCACCGGTGCCTGGACGAGCAGTCAATTAGCAATCAGTGTGACAATAACTCTGACAGCCGAGCGCCACTGAAACACTGTGCAAAGACGAAGGCGATCGCTTACTGACTGGCAGGTGAGACGAGGAAGGAGCAGGACTGGCGGAGATACAGCGGACCTCACACAGGGGTAGGTCTATGGAGGACGGGAGGGTCAGGGCATAAATCCTTGTGAGATCTCCAGCTGACAAGTAAATGCAGTTTCGCGTGTGTAAGATAACTTCAATGCAATACCAAAAACCCCCAAGGAAGAAGCCCTCAGAATCCATCTTGCTGAGAGCACAGCCAGTCTGGCCATCGATGATGAAATGAGCACAATGCAACCAGCACATCCTCAAAGCAAGATTTTACATCCAGCACAACTGACAATTGTGGTTCCTGTGTTATTCATTCTGGAAATGCATGATCTCAGTGGAAACTTGGTTTTATCATGTCCCTACATAATTTGCCTAATGAGTGTAGGAACACAACCTACACAAGGGGAATAGTAATAACCAGTTCTCACTTAATTCATTAATGTCCAGGAGGAATAACAGAGGAAGTGCACAATGAGTTTTCCTAAGAAAAGATATTCCATAAATGTTATTTCATAGTATTTGTTTTCCGAGATCGTGAAATTGATGGTCTATCCTCAGGACAGGTCATCAATATCTGATCGGCAGGGGTTTGACTCCTGGCACCCCCACAGATCAGCTGTTTGAACAGGGCATGGTACTCCAGTCTCTTATTGGCCAGTAACGTCACGTTCATCAGTCACATGGCCTAGACGCAGCTCAGTCCTGTTCAAGTGAATGGGGCTAAGCTGCAATACCAAGCACGGCCTCTATCCAATGGACGGCAGTGTGCTCGGAAAGCTGCAAAGAGGCCATGGCACTCAGCGGAGCACTGTGGCCTCCTCATGCAGCTGATCGGTTGGGGACTCGGGTGTCGGACCCCAACCAAATCTGATATTGATGACCTATCTTGCGGATAGGTCATCAATATCAAAATCTCGGAATACCCCTTTAACAACAAAGACCAGTCAGGAGACCTGCCAAGTGTTTCTTTAATGTACTGTAGCCCGCTTTACGTTGGCAGTTCCAAATATGACGGGAATGATGGAACTCTGACAGATGACATTTATAAGACCATAGAGTCCATTGGCTGCCATTGGTGTCCATGGTGTAATGGATATATCCAAGTTATGGCTGAAAATACATCTAGTAAATACAGCAAAGGGGGTTAAACATTACCCACTGGAAGTCTTCAAAACCCAAATGAAGGCATAACGTTTTCAAGAGATAGAACTTACCTAAAAGAAGAAAAAAAAAAAACATTAGGATGATACGTTACAATTAAGTCATACATAAAAGAAAACGCAAACCCCAAATTCTAAAAAAAACAATATCACAATCAACCTATAAGATACAAACTATCAGGGCCAGTGCCAGGATTTTTGCCCCCCCCCTCCCCGCTTCTCCTCTCTGTGGTCCTGGTATCTTCTCTCTGCTTCAGTCAATGGCTGGTTTAAGGACCATATTTTTCGCCCTCTAAGACACACCTAGGTTTTAGAGGAGGATAATGAGAAAAAAATATTTTCCATTACACCTCAGGTCAGACCAGCAACCAGACCCCCAATGTTAATCAGACCTCAGATCGGAACCCCATGTCAGACATCATCCCCCAGCCATCAGCCCCCAATGTCAGCCATCAGACCCCCATGTCACATTTCTCCCCCTCCATGTCACATTTTTCCACCCTCCCTCAGGGTGCGCCCTAAGGCGGCCGCTTGGTCTGCCTTATGGTAGCACCGGCCCTGCAAACTATGATAGTAATTCATAGATGACTCCTCATGAAGGCTCCTCCACCACCCATCCACTTGTTAGGTGGACATACACATTAGATAAATGTCTGCCACAACCGTCAGGAACAGCTGACCATCTAATGTATATGGCGGCCTCCCAACTTTACCCTGAAGGATGATATGCGGGAGGGAAGGGCCGAGTTTCAACACGCCGACTTCTTCTCCACTTAAGAGATGCCTTGTTTATAGCTTAAGTAGGGTACTGGCTCTCCTCAAAGAGATCATCTGTGTATAGAGACGGTGGCAATGTTCCATGGGAAAAAATTATGCAAATAGGTAAGGACAGTCTCACCAATGCCACCTATAGGAAGTAGATATATGGCTTAGCCATTTTCCCTTTTCATGTTCCAAGGCTCAATAAAAAGTCAAACACTGACTATTAAGACTATGGTACTATTAAGACAGTTCTCCATCTTGGAGACAACCATTTGCTCTCAAAGAAGTTGTCTACTCCTTTACTACTGAAGGCCTATCCTCAGGCTAGTCCACCAATATCTGATCAGCGAAGGTCCGACAACTTGCACCCCCGCCAATCAACTTTTCTGCCGTTACTCCGTCTGTGCAAGTCAGCACCACCGGAACTAGACAGCTCTGTCCACTGCACAATAGAAGGAGCCGTGTAGTGCAGGAGCTACCCAAAAATAAAAAGCTTATAGTCATGGGTAAGGAGTGCTGGGCCCTCACCGCTCAGATGCTGGTGGTCTATCCTGAGGGCAGGCCATTGATTGTAAAGGGGTGGACAACCTGTTTAAGAATATAAGCTGTCACCAGAAGTATATGGCAGTAGCTTACTCTCCTTTCCCTACTAAGAAAACTCAACCAAGCCGAGCATGCATATGGATTGGGGTGGGGATCTCTAGAAGAACTGGGTTTAAATCTACAATGTATGGCCAGCTTTAAAGAGCTAGATTAGTCATGAAACAACCGGAGATGGCTTTTTTCAGCGAGTTCTTGAACTTGGAACAGAATACAAAACTTTTCCTCCCCATGAAGCTAATTCTAAGCTGAGACATATGGGAGCATCAAGTCACTCTGTGAATTTTCATACAAACTAAAGAATATCACATTAGCAACATTGAAAAGCCGGGTAACAAAAGAGGCTGATTATATCCTTCACAGGCCTGGAAGTGCAGTGCATCACTTGTACAGTCTTCCTCATAAGCTTAACGGCCCTCCAATCCAACTAGCTCTGCTAGGCCGTCTAGCCATGGATGGCGTAAAGATGGCACCAGTCCAATACCGTCTTAGACTAATCTTATACCGGACACATTTATGCTGATTACAGATACCCTAGTGAATTGATAGTGATTTCTTCCGTCTATTACTTAACATTGATTCTGTGCATGCCTTGCAAATCTTGTGTATAGTAAACGCTCATGATACGGTTGTATGGGTAAAGTCTATTACCGCCGAGATTGCTGACGCCATTGCCTACAGAACTGATTATAATCATCTGACCTTAGAATTATGTTTCCAAGTAACTGAAATGCCTTATATAGTCTTCTATTCGTATTCCTGGATATACACCAGTACTTCTCATACTGGGAGGAGAGGCATACTGGTGAGGTGCTCCCTCCCAATTGCTGGGGTATATATTGATCATATAATACATAAGTCTATACTCTATAGCCTGCATTACACAGGCCAATTAAGCAAGCGATTGTCGGAAGTGAAGCGTTGCTTCCCGGCAATCGCCTGCTCGCTAGCAGAGGAGACCGCTGCTATTACATGGGGAGGAGTGATCACTATGCCATCGCTCCTCCCCATGCTGTCCAGCGGATTGACGCCGGCAGATTGTAATTAGACAGCACGATCTGCCGCCTGAAAATGTGGTTAAAAAAATAAAATTAAATAAATTAAAAATAAAATCACAATTGTCCGATGAATGAGCAATCGGGGGCGGTATTCCACTGCAAGATAATCGCTAACCAGCAGAGGTCGCACTACATTTTTTCCAGAAGAGTATAAATATTCCTCCGACCATTTTTGAGGAGTATTTTTACCCGAGGAGGAGGCTGGGTTCTCATGACATTTTTGCCATATATTTAACGTACACACAAAAACGTATATACATTAACAGACGCCATACTGTGGCATCTGTCACCATGGGAAGAAAAAAAAAAAAAGATACGTTAGCCTATATGTTTTTTGCTGGACTTTGCAGGATGAAAAAACATGGTACACGACACTTTCCCATCCTGCCAAGTATTTATTTATTTTTTTACTATGGAACCCCATGGTGATGGATGTCACAGTATGGCATCTGTTGTGCATGTTGATCGTATGACAAAAACCCAGCCTTACGTGCCCGATCCAGCACCTCCGTTATTCTCGTTGTCTGCTCCATTAGATGAGCAGAAGAACAGAAAACTAGTGGTGATGTGAACGGGGCCTAAGAGGGGGACCATTACTGGTCTAAATAACGTCAAGCTATTATAGCGAAGTGAAAAAGTCCAGTCCAACATGGCGGATCTTCCCTGTACTTTACCACTTGGCTATAATAGCCTGTCTGCATTCACTACATACTGCACCACATACATGCGTGTGATGTGTGTGGTGGAGCGCGTGATGTATGTATGTGTGATGTATGTGGTGGAGCGCGTGATGTATGTGGTGGAGCGCGTGATGTATGTATGCGTGATGTGTGTGGTGCAGCGCGTGATGGATGTATGTGTGTGGTGCAGCGCGTGATGGATGTATGTGTGTGGTGCAGCGCGTGATGGATGTATGTGTGTGGTGCAGCGCGTGATGGATGTATGTGTGTGGTGCAGCGCGTGATGGATGTATGTGTGTGGTGCAGCGCGTGATGGATGTATGTGTGTGGTGCAGCGCGTGATGGATGTATGTGTGTGGTGCAGCGCGTGATGGATGTATGTGTGTGGTGCAGCGCGTGATGGATGTATGTGTGTGGTGCAGCGCGTGATGGATGTATGTGTGTGGTGCAGCGCGTGATGGATGTATGTGTGTGGTGCAGCGCGTGATGGATGTATGTGTGTGGTGCAGCGCGTGATGGATGTATGTGTGTGGTGCAGCGCGTGATGGATGTATGTGTGTGGTGCAGCGCGTGATGGATGTATGTGTGTGGTGCAGCGCGTGATGGATGTATGTGTGTGGTGCAGCGCGTGATGGATGTATGTGTGTGGTGCAGCGCGTGATGGATGTATGTGTGTGGTGCAGCGCGTGATGGATGTATGTGTGTGGTGCAGCGCGTGATGGATGTATGTGTGTGGTGCAGCGCGTGATGGATGTATGTGTGTGGTGCAGCGCGTGATGGATGTATGTGTGTGGTGCAGCGCGTGATGGATGTATGTGTGTGGTGCAGCGCGTGATGGATGTATGTGTGTGGTGCAGCGCGTGATGTATGTATGTGTGTGGTGCAGCGCGTGATGTGTGTGGTGGAGCGTGTGATGTATGTATGTGTGATGTATGTGGTGGAGCGTGTGATGTATACATGTGTGTGGTGCAGCGCGTCATGTATGTGGTGGAGCGTGTGATGTATGTATGTGTGATGTATGTGGTGGAGCGTATGATGTATGTATGTATGTGTGATGTATGTGGTGGAGCGTGTGATGTATACATGTGTGTGGTGCAGCGAGTGATGTATGTGTGTGGTGCAGCGCGTGATGTATGTGGTGGAGCGTGTGATGTATACATGTGTGGTGCAGCGCGTCATGTATGTGCTGGAGCGTGTGATTATGTATGTGTGGTGCAGAGTGTGATGTATGTGTTGGAGCATGTGATGTATACATGTGTGTGATGTATGTATGTATGTGTGATGTGTGGTGCAGCGTGTGATGTATGTATGGTGCAGCGAGTGATGTATACGGTGGAGTGTGTGATGTATGTATGTGGTGCAGCGTGTGATGTATACGGTGGAGCGTGTGATGTATACATGTGTGTGATGTATGTATGTGTGATGTGTGTGGTGCAGCGTGTGATGTATACATGTGTGATGATCACACACTGCACTACATACATCTCACACATCGTTACATTACACGCTGCTGCCACCTTGTTCTGCGTCCATCTACATGTCCGGGCCCAGTCTTTAGCGCCGCCACTGCCGGCAGAGCGCCCGGCACTCCATATTCAAATATGCCCAGGGAGCCAGCCCCTCCTCCTTCCAGCGCCCGGCGCCTTCCCCTGATGCAGGACCTGTATGGTGCCTGCGCCCACCCAAACTAACCAATAGCGAAGCTCCTTGCTGCCCGGAGCTTTGCTATTGGTTACTGCAGACACACAGCATCGCTGCGCTGCCTGTGCCGTCCACTGCGCGTCCTATGCTGATGAAAAGCAGGTAAAAGTCTAAGGTGTATTGGTACGCCTTAGACTTTTTCCAGGGAGTAAAATGGCCGGAACAGGCGTCTATGATGCTTGTACAGGCGTTATTGCGACCTCTGCTAACGAGCATTCATACGAACACTCTTTAGAGAACATCTGCAGAAAAAAATAAATAAATAAATAAATAAATAAAAAATCGACAGGTTTAATACAACCTTAACTCTGGCTGCACTAATCGATGGTTTAACACCACAAATGTAATGGGGAATTCTGATCTTAGACATTTGTGGAGTCCCCACAGGTAACATCATCATTGTCTGACAGATGCGGGACCTCCGGGATCTGACTAATGTCTACAACGTTCTAGAGATGGGACCCACGTTATAACAGGTGGATATGCCATCAAGCTAGAACAGGGATCAGCAACCTCCGGCACTCCAGTTGTTTTGAAACTACAAACTCCCAGAATCCTCCTTTCACTTCAATGGGAGTTGCAAGAACAGCCGAGTAAGAGCGCATGCTGGGAGTTGTAGTTTCACAGAAGCTGAAGGTTGCTGATCCCCGATCTAGAAGATCGAAATATTCCTTTAATGCTTATTTCAGAGTGATCAGGAGGCAAATTAAACATAAGTGAGAAATTATTACTTTTGCCATCAACTCCGACTAATGAAGAAGCACAGGCATCGCCATGTCTTGGCGGATGATGCCCCAGAAGAAAATGTTGAGAAGAACCGATATATACAGTAGGCCTATATGGGGAGTCTATTGATTTAAGTAGGGTGTAATGCTGAATTTCACCTGTGGTGGCACTGCAGGGAAACTGAACACTTGCTGTAAGCTCCCCCCACAGATTATAGCGATATATAGTGTGATTAGCTCATAGTCAGTTAAAAGGGTTTCCCAACAACATAAATCTGTACAAACCACTTATAATAGTCTAAAATTACAAAAGGAGTGATCCTTAAATTACTACCCTGCCATTCCTGTGCTGTTCTACCGCATCCCCCACCAATGTCTTCACCTGGCTCCAACGGGGTTGCATTGTCCGCTGCATCCATTTATTGGCTGCAGAGGTAACCTCAGTGGTGTCAACATGTCAGTGTTATAGCCAGCGATTGGCTGGAGTAGTCACGTGTCTGTGTGCCACGTCAATGCTGGAGACCAGTAAACAGAGGGTCACCAGGGAAATGGTGGCAAGAGCGCAGCAGAGGATTGGTAAGTATTACAACTTCATACCAGTGTCAGATGTACGTAAAAAAAATGCCATGAGGCTGGACAACCCCTTCAAAGATGGTCCAAAGTAGACAACCCCTTCAATTATCACAACGGGCCGTTCGATAAAGACAGCCATGTTGATCTGAGGTATCGATGACTACGATAGGAATACCACCAGATGTGGTATTGACTGGAGATTGACTCTCTAAGTAATTACACGCAGAACCCGCCTGGTGACCATCTCCACAACCTCCCTCATATCCTGATTATAGAAAAGCCATAATACATCTAATATCCCTTCAATGAAGAGGGCCCTGGCACTTTAACCTGTTAAATATTGGAGCGAGACTGCATCTTTAATACTGCCATAAGCCATCCAATTTGCCAGCGCAGTAAATACAATGGCGTTACAGCGCGAACGCTTTGTGCTAATAAATTCAGTTAATTTCCTAAACAGGAACAAACCCATAAATCCAAGAGTTTATCTGACAATGGAAATAAAAAGCAGCACCTAAAGTGTACAAGTAAAAGAAAAAGAAGTATAAATCACAAGGACACAAGGCCGGCACCCAAGGAACATATCAAAGAAAGTAACTGAGTACTAGACAGGATGAGAGGGTGAGGCCAAAGTAAATGAAGAGGCTGGCCGAAAGGACAATTGAGGGATAAGGAGCATGATGGCGTGAAGGAGTGTAGGGAGAAATAAAGGACATTACAAAGAAAGTGAAGAGAGACAATCTACAATGGGAGGATAGGGTGCCCCGCAGAGTCACCCAAAAGAAAGGGCACAAAGCAGAGCCTAATTTCAGGAGTATTAGCCCTTCTGCACACAACCTTATCCGTTTTGTGGTAAGCAAACTGCAGATCTGCAAAAAACAAATAGCTTTCGTGTGCAATCCGCATTTTTTTGTGTCCCATTAATAGAAATGTCTATTTTTGTCCGCGAAACAGACAAGAATAAGACATGTTCTATAAATTGCAGGATGGACATATAAATGGCGGTTTGGTATGTGCTGACTGACCCCCTTTTTTAGGTTCTTCTTTGCAGTTTGTCTTGGAGGTGTGGCTGCCTCCTCAGTCTTGCACTCCTGACCACCCTGTCTGCCTCACAGGCTGATTTTAATTAGTGTTAGTACATAGTGTGGCCTGCTCCCCTTCATTCACTGAAGCCATGGCACCAGGAGTGGGATAGTTTGTGGACTCCCACTGCAGTCCTTGGTAGCCGTTTGGCGCCGGTGGTGTTGTGGAGTGGGCCTGCTGTGTAACCTGCACTCCCTGGTGTATGGTAGCCATCTTGGCACCTAACAGGTAGGATTCAATGTAGGAATGTGGAACCTACACTCCCTGAAGTGTACGGTAGCTGTTATGGCACCTAACAGGTAGAATTTAGCGTAGGAACCCGTCTAACAGAGATCGCCTTGACGCTTGGCAGACGGGCTCGGATAGATTTGTACAAAACGATTTGCCAAGTATCTCGCACTTATAGTGTAGCACTTGTTATTATTATGCAATTTTGTACTTTATATTGCAGTCAATTGTCGCATTGCATGTTTTTTGTCTTTCTAGGATGGACATACAGATACGGACAGCACACGGATGAAATCCATGTTCTGTCTGTTTTTTTGTGGATCCATATATGATTCACAAAAAATGTGGATCGGACATAGCCCAAAAATATGGTTGTGTGCATTAGGCCTCAAAGGAACTCTAGAAAATACTGATAATACTGTGCAATGGCTAGTGGAGTCCATAGAAACCAGGTTCTTCCTATGAGGCCTTTTCGGGTTTATCGTGAGGTATATGCAGGAGTAAAAGTTTGATTTGTAATATCTGGTTGTGGCATTTTGGGCTCAAACCCCCCCCCCCCCCCCCCAAAAAAAAAACATGGCTGCTTTCTTCCATAAACCGCATCTCTTGTGAGTGAACTGTGGATGATAATGCAGCTCCATTCACAACCGATGCATACTTTCAATCTGTTTCTTCCATGAAGCCTTACAATCTACTAGTATGCAAATTACCAGACAAACCGGCCACACCACTCTTTCAGGGTTCTTGGACCTCATCAGAACATAAAAAACCCCAGGAACAGGGCGGTCTACAGATTGACTGAAACCAGAGATACCTATTTGCAAACTTTTTCCCATGGAGCATCACCTGAAAAATAAATTCCATACTTTGCTGTGTCTCTTCAATGAGAAACAGTACTCGACCCTACGCTACATGTTATTAGCTCAAGCAAACTAGGTTTTAATGAGAAGCCATCTCAGTGGACATCACCATGAAGAGATCAGATATCTTTCCCAGACATACTCCATTGCCTCCTACTCATTTGCTTTGTTCCACGAACACCCGGAAGGGCCCCCATAAATCAAAAACAGCCAAGCAGTTTGACACTCATCATTGAGATGGTCTTGAACCATCCACTCCAGGACAAGGTAAATCAGACTTCTGACCAGACTGAAAACATCCTACTATGTGAACATTAGTTGACCCCAGACTATACACAACCCAGACCCCTGGACTCCGGAAACATTTCACGAGCAGCGTTTACACTAAGAATAGGCTATTAATCTCATTCAGGACAGACCCTTGCTGTACCTCCCGTAGACAAAGGTCTTAACAAAAAACTGTTCTGAAACAGAATCTGGACTCTCCCAACAGTCCTGAATTCAGATGTACTTGAAATTGGATCACATGAGATCCAAAAAGCCATAGTCCGACAATACCAAGAAAAAAAAAAAGATATATGCATTTGAATGCAAGTTGAGGATGCACTAAACCCACTGATTGATCTCCATCCATCCATGAGGTTATGTTTTTCTCCACTTCCCTAGAAACTGGTGACAATCCTTACAGTACTCAGGTTCTAATCCAACCAAGCATTCTCTCTCTAGGGTACTACCATTTTCTTCTACTATTTACAGTTAATTTTTTTTTATGAAACTGGCCCTTGTGGAAAGGTGACCAAAATATGAAGGACAGCCTTCCAAGGTCCTCCCATTCTTAATGAAACTGGTCCTTGCGGAAAGGTGACCAAAATATAAACAGCCATCCAAGGTCCTACTATTCTCACTATACATACACCTGCTTTCCTGGTCAGGCGTGCATGTGTTCTCAATGGTGAGAGGGGAATAAACCCCTGCCATACACCTCTGAGAGTCAAGACACCGCTATATACATTGGATAGTCGTCCGATCATGCCAAAATTGGCAGGTTCTATCGATTTTCCTCAAATGAGTATGGCCACTGAGGGGTAATCAGACAGTGGTGATGTCAGAATGTGACATAAATGAACAAAAAGTTTGCATGCGCCAAACTTTATGATTTTTTAACTTTGATAAAACCCTCCCAATGTCTTAAAGGAGTGGTCCAGGATTAAAATAAACATGGCTTCTTTCTTCCAGAAACAGCACCCCACTGGCGCACAGGTTGTGTGGGATATCACAAACCAGTCCGATTTCAACACAGTTCATTCCAATTCCAAGTACGACCTGTGGACTAGTGCAGCGCTGTTTTTTTAAGAAAATCAGTCTGTTCAGTCTTTTAAAGGCGTCTACATTTTTGGAAAGTGTGGCTTTCAATATATTATGCTGATGACGACCCGGGCTGTTCATGCCTAAGAAACATTAAAAAAATAAAAATAAAAAAACACACATGTATATTGAGAATGGGTAAGAATTAGGTCCCTTTCACACAAACGAGATTTCCGTCCGGGGGCGGACAGCAACCGGACTGAATCCTGCCCCATTTATTTCAATGGGTCTCTGCGCATGAGCGTCGCTCATCACTGATCATTTCAGATATTAAATAAATAAAAATCACTGCATGTTCTATATTGTACGTTTTTTCACGTAGCTCTAGTTCTATAGCAATGAATCGGGCTCGCGTGAAAAACAGAAGACATCCAGCTACGATGCATTTGTCACTGATGGTAGCTAGGAGACGTTGAGATGTTATTCTTCACGTGCGAAAAATGCATCAAAAACTGATTGCATCTGCGCTGGAAAGACTGAACACGCAGACAAAACTGATTGAACTCGCGTGCAAAACCATCAGTTTTTCCCTGAACAGACCCCGACTCATTCCGTACCGCTCGAGTGAAATAAGCCTTAGGGTACTTTCACACTAGCGTTAGAGGAATCCGGCAGGCAGTTCCGTTGCTGAAACTGCCTGCTGGATCCAGAAATCCGTATACAAAATGGATACCATTTATTTCCAGATCCATTTGACAAATGCATTGAAATACCGGATCAGTTTCTCCAGTGTCATCCTGAAAAACGGATCAGGTATTTATTTTTTTCAAATTTTTTAAGTGTCTGCGCATGCACAGACCGGAAAACCGGATCCGTTTTTCCGGAACACTGGGTGCTGGATCCGGCATTAATACATTTCAAAAGAAAATAATGCTGGCATTCCGGCAAGTGTTCTGGAATTTGGCCAAAATACCGTAAAAGTGACTTAATTTAAGACATCCTGATGCATACTGAACGGATTGCTTTACATTCAGAATGCATTAGGACAAAACTGAAGCGTTTTTTTTTCCGGTATTGAGCCCCCAGGACGGAACTCAATACCGGAAAACTTTAATGCTATTTGTGAAAGTACCCTTAAGCCTCCTACCACATGTCATGTATGTTTTCACACTGAGTATTTGCCCTCAGGGACCCGGAGCTTCAAAATGTATTATGATCTGTGATCTCGCAAAACTCCCTGGCTGCTCTGAGAAGAGATGAAAGACTAAAAGGAAAAAAACAAAAAACTAAAAAATGCTGCGCAAAAACAAAATACAAAAATATGGTCAAGAGACGCGAGGATGCCACTTGTGCCATAACAGACAATCACCTAACTCTATGGGGAGGGGTATTTTCCATTCCATTATAAAAAGGTAGCCAGTAATACCCTGCAGGTCTGTATATCATATATTCTAGGTCTATGCCACAAGCTACTTTATGGGGTTTTTTTGATCCAAAAACACACAAAAAAGGGTATTTTAAAAGTCATAAGCATTTTATGCCATTTTTGTTGAATGCCTGTGACTGGCTGCTATGGAGAAAAAGTTTTTCTTTTAGATCAAATTTCCTCCGGGTGTGTTTTAGTATACCGTAGTTTTTTTTTTTGTTTTTTTTCTGCAAAGCGATGCATCTTTAAAGAGGAGCGGTCACCAAAAAATGCAACACAATCTGACAGCACCATGTTGTAGAGCAGGAGGATCTGAGCAGATTGATATATATATTTTTAGGAAAATATTCTCTAAAACTTGTGATTTATACATTTACATCTCAGCTTTTTCCACCTTCTGGGAATAGTATCGGTGCAGGAGGGCGGAGCCATCAGTGATTGATGGCATTGTGTGTATAAGTGTGCACAAGGATAGCTGTCAGTCACTGATAGCTCCTCCCCCTTGTACCGATAGGACTTCACAGGGCTGCAGATGTAAATGTATAAAACTACAACTGTTACTGAATCTTTTCCCACAAATATATACATCAATCCGCTCTGCTTCTCCTGCTCTATAACATGGTGCTTTCAGAATGCACTGCATTTTTTGGTGACAGGTCCTCAAAAAACTGGAAAATAAAATGAATAAATAAAAAGTAAAAAGGCTATCAAAAAGGAAACACATTAATACGGGTTTTGAAGGAAGGCTATCCCCCCCAAAAATGTTCATGGCACAAAAACGCCGGGAAAAAAAAAAAATAGACATTATGCTGATACTTTCAAAAAATTCTCAGTGGTAGAGGTTTATATTGTTTCATAATTCCCATAAAGGGGTATTCCAGTTACGTAACGTCCACAGGTTAGGGGAGAACTATTAGGGAACCTACTGCTGGGACCTCCATGACGACGAGAATGAGGGTCCTGTACACAAGTGGAACCGCCAGTCGTCCATGCGTGCATCCGCTCCATTCCTTTCCATTGGAGTTCTGGAGATGGGACCCCAACCAATCACGAGAATGGGGCCTACCGATCTAATAGCTAGCCCCTTACCTGTGGGTTAATATCTGGAGGCAACATTTTATTTATTTTTTTTGAGCAAAAAAAACAAACACACAGGAAGAAAAAAAACATTCCAAAAACCTGAAAAACGCCATCAAGCATGTGTCCGAATTACAGCAGTGGATAGTGAGGTGCACACAGAGGCACGTGGGGCCCTAATGGGGCTCCTCATATCTGCAATGTCATACAGAGGCTCATAGAGGTTTATATGAACCAAACAGGAAAAAAAAAAAAAAAAAAAAAAAAAAAAGGGCATGCTCCATGACATTCAGCATGATGCAAGTCATCTCCGACAGGCACCCACTGGAGCATGCGGAGTCCCTGCGGCTAAAATAAAAAACGGCTACAACCTTTAGATTAACCCTTTGAAAACAGGTGTGTATCCTATATGCAGGTCTTCTCCCCCTAGCAGTGACAACCCCAGGGCCCCCACGCTCTAGGTGTCAGATCAGTTACTCCTTTTAAACATTTGACACTAGGACAGTATTACAATGGGCGCCGTATGATGTGGGAGGTGCGGAGGGAACAAAATCCGTACTGCAGCACCGACATTTGTACAGAGTAGACTACATTCGCAATTTATATAATCCAGAAGGAGTATATAAAAAAAGCTTGTGTTTATGGGAGCTTAGTACATAACCCCCATGATGGAGGTAGCAAGTTACAAAACGGCGACGGGCCATTAAAACACGTCACCCAACCCTCGTGACGTTCAGTGCGTGTAAAATGGATTGGGTTACCTTGTTTTGGTAACGCAGGCCCGGACTCGCACAATGCCCCATTCATTCACTTCTCTCCTTGGGACACCAAGACAAGGAGAAATATCAGGCATCTTGGTTTTTTTCTTTTACAGAGGATTGCTGCCGCGTTTCAAGGAGGCTTCTACATATACAAGCAGCCATGGAGATACGGTAATAAGATATTGGGTTCAAACCGTGCACGGCTACAATGAGGCTTGCAAAAAACCTCCGCACCGTTCTGTAAGGCTGGGTTCACACGTTGCATCCACAACATGGGCGATGCAGCTGTTGAAGGGGTCATCTTATTAACATCATTTATCACATATGCAGGATCGGAGATAAATGCAGGCGCTCTGAGGATCAGATCGTTGGGACCTGATCTAGAAGTACCTGTGAAGTAGAAGGATGGGTACAATTCCCATGTGCAGACATCAGTAGCTGTCAGCTTCGCATATCACGGAAAAAAAAAAAATACATTTTTGTGTGTATATATATATATATATATATATATATATATATATATATATCTCTATATCTATCTATCTCTCATGTATATTTTCTAATTATGGTAGAATTTTAATTTTTTTATTTTTCCGTTGACTGTGCTGACTATACAATACATTCAGCACATGCGGCGGGAAAACTGATGGCGATGCCAGGAAGTCCAGCAAGTGACAGCTGAGGCCACTGATTGGCTGCAGCAGTCATGTGCTGGCAGCTTGTAAACGGGGACTGATCAGGACCTCCAGTATCTGGGATGGATTGGTGGGGGCTTAAAGAGTGGGGGGGGGGGGCTAAGAGTGGCGTGGAGGTGAGGGTGCGGCTGTGATGCTAATGACAAATGACGGCCTTGCAAACCAAAACAGTATTAGGCTAGGGCTACATGACACCAATAAGTCGCGCGACACATAGGGCACCACTACACTGCAACATGTGTTGCGCGAGAATTTTTATAATTATAGTCTATGGTGTCGCACTGCGACATGCATCATGATGCGACTGACACAATGTTTTTTTTGCGACTGTCGTGTCGCAGTATGTCGCATACCAACACCATAGACTTTCATTCTAAAAAATTGTCGCGCGACATGGGTGCGACAAATGTCGTCGTGTAGCCCTAGCCTTATACTCGATTGTTAACAAATGATTGTCAGCCGCCTGCCTAATGCTAGGGCACGTCCGCACTGGACGGATATGCTGCAGGATTTGCGTGCAAATTTACAGTACCAGTTCTTAAGAAGTCTGCAAAAAATAAGAAAATCTGCAGACTAAAAATTTATGCTGCGTATATCCACTCTGGCCTATTGCAATATATGGGGCGAATCCGCTGAAAAATTTGCAGCCGAATTTCTGCTGCATAAATGCACCAAAACCTGCCCCATGGATCTCCTGGCCAGGCGCCATTTACCCAGCTGCAGCACTTACTGTATGTGACATTGGCAACACATGAACGCTGCAGACCATTTCTTTTTGTATTGCCTGGAAGGTCTCATGCACACGACTGTATCCATTTTTGTGGTCCGCAAAAGACAGATACCGGCCATGTGCATCCCGCCTTTTCTCTTCCGCAGGTCCCGCAGTAGGTTACAAGTGAGCATGTACTGTCCTCATCTGTAGCCGCTCCATTGAAATGAACGAGTCCGCATTCAATCAGCATGAAACGCGCATCGGATGCGGACTGAAACTACGGACGTGTGCATGAGGCCTTAAGCAAATTTTCTGCCTTATTCATCTCTACTCAAATCCCATACATCTTACATCAAGTCAAACCACAAGTCCTCATCAGTCAACGTTTCAAAATCGAATTTCTTTTGAATTGCTTTTTAAAAGCTTTAAGAAGGGACCGGCGCATCCAACTGGTTGATTTCTTCACATTAAAATGCTGACGCATTTCAGGCTAACAGATCTTAGTCATAGCTCCGCTTTCAAGAGGTCTTTTAATTTGGTACCAAAAGCATAATTGTCACGACTAGTCAAATTGGGTGGAATTTGGTTTAAAAAAAATAATAAAAAATTGCAAAAAAAATCTTGAGACAGAAAACTTGATGTGTTACAGAGGCCTTTGGGGCTTAGCTGAAGGGGCGAGGCCTCCTGTGCCCGTTAGGTTTACTTCAGTTTACTCCAGATACTGATGTGTCTAATGCCGCTTGTAGCTGGCATAGATTTTATTTTTTTGGTGCACCTTTGGTGTGTTTTTTCAAGCAACACAGACCCCATAGAAGTGAATGGGGCTGCGTGAAAATCGCAAGCAAGTGCGGATGCGGCGTGATTTTCACACATGGTTGCTAGGAGAGATGGCTATAAGGGAAAATAATAGCACTTAATACAGAATGCTTAGCAAAATAGGGATGGAGGGGTTAAAAAATGTTTTTAAATTAAAATACACTCACCTTATCCACTTGTTCGCGCAGCCCGGCTTCTCTTCCGTCTTCTTTTGATGACCTGGGAGGAAAAGGACCTTTGGTAATGGACCATGTTATGAGCGCAGTGACGTCACCAAAGGTCCTTTTCCTCCCAGGTCATCAAAAGAAGACGGAAGAGAAGCCGGGCTGCGCGAACAAGTGGATAAGGTGAGTTTAATTTTTTATTTTTATTTTTTTAACCCCTCCATCCCTATTTTACTAAGCATTCTGTATTAAGAATGCTATTATTTTCCCTTATAACCTTGTTATAAGGGAAAATAATAAAAATCTACACGACACCTATCCCAAACCCGAACTTCTGTGAAGAAGTCCGGGTTTTGGTCTGGGTACCAAACATGCCGATTTTTCTCACGCGCGTGCAAAACACATTAAAACGCTTTACACTCGCGCATTTTCCCGCGACGCACCCGCATCCTATCCGGCCCTCACACGCAGAGGCCTCGCCCCCTCCAGCTCAGCCCTAACGAGCACAGGAGGCCTCACCCCCTCCAGCTCAGCCTTAACGGGTACAGGAGGCTTCGCCCCCTCCAGCTAAGCCTTAACGGGCGCCTCCCTATAGTATTTGTGGAGCACACCTCTGGGTTTTGTATCGATGAAGCAAGAAATGACGACCTCAAAAAAACACCTTACCATAAAAGACAACAACGGAAAGGCTTAGGTAGAGTACTCAGCTCTGTCATCTCAGACTTGCAAGCGCACAGTCCACGCAGGGTTAACCCAGACTGCGACAGCCGTTTGGAACCGTGTAATTGAAATAGCCCCGCGAATCGTAAGAACAAAAAAAATAAGCCTTTTCCAATAGCACTAATACGGGAGGAAAAGCAGGTTTATGATCAGATACAATGGGTTTTACTTCCCCTCTTGGCGTTTGGCAAGAAATAAACCCCTCTAAATCTCTAGGAGAGAAGGCGAATAAATTAGCGGCGGCGGCGAGAGCACCCTGTGTGTTCCTGTTATCTGAAACAGGGCCAAATCGTCCTGACGTTAATGCTCTGATCAAAAGCAAAGTCTTTAACCGGGAAAATAGGGATGGGGGGAGAAAAGTTGACTGGAACATGCAGGCAGCGTGCACCAGTAGCAGAAATAACGTACAGTGCGGGCGGGAGGTGCACGCCCGCCAGATGCCTGCAATGGCCTTTAAACATTCCTTGTAAGAACGTGATGCGGAGACCGCTCATCACTCGGCGTGTCGCTGCAGCCTTCGTCATAGCAGAGGCATGGCAACCTTTAAAGGGTTTCCGTCACCTGAAAAATGGGTATTAAGCTGGCTGACATTAGCGATGTGCTAATGTCAGCTGTACATAACTATATTAGTGCCATCTCACTGCCTAAAGCCTTTGAGAAAAAACTAAACTTTTATAATATGCTAATTAGCCTCTAGGAGCAGGGGAGGGGGGCGTTGCACCTGCTCCTAGAGGCTCCGTTTGCCCACCTCTTTTCACGCCCTTCTTCTCTTGATTGACAGGGCCAGGCAGCGCTGTTCTCCTCCCGCCTGCCGTGTCTGCTGTGTAAATCTTGCGCGGTTCAGTATTCGGCACAGGCGCAGTGAGGGAAGGACGCTCGGAGGCTGCTGGCTTCCTCACTGTTACAGGCATGTCCAAACTGCGGCCCCCCAGCTGTTGCAAAACTACAACTCCCAGCATGCCTGGATAGCTTACAGCTATTAGGGCATGCTGGGAGTTGTAGTTTTGTAACAGCTGGAGGGCCGCAGTTTGGACATGCCTGCAAGGCCTCATGCACACAATTGTTTTTTTCTTTCCTGGCTTTAGTCAGGAAAGAATGGGTGCACGGTCCTGGGGAATCATCTCCTTACCCCACCAATATATCCAGAAAATGGACGGCACTCCGGTAAAATGAAATGGGGATTCCTTTATTCAACCATCCGGTGCAACGTTTCGGCTCTAAAATAAGCTTGAAAAAGGCTTACTTTAGAGCCGAAACGTTGCACCGGATGGTTGAATAAAGGAATCACCATTTCATTTTACCGGAGTGCCGTCCATTTTCTGGATATATATACACATATAAACACACACACACACACACACACACCTAAAGACGTGACGGTTTTATTAAGAGGACTGCATCATTTCTATTAAAGGGGTTGTGGCAAGTATTAAAGTTATCTGATGAAATTACCTAAAGGGTTATGCTGCTTAGATTATGTTTTTCCCCATCAACAGGAATTAATGGAGCAGCAGGATGGGGACATGGGACACCCGTTCTTGGGTTTGATCGAGGTCACAGTGGTCAGATCCCCAATGATGAGTTAGTAACTTAAAGGGGACCCCCACCGATCTAATAGTTACCACCACCGATCCTGTGGACAGGGGGTAACAAAGAGGACGCCCACCGATCTAATAGAGTTTCTAACTCATCAATGGGGCTCTGACCACTGGGACCCCTTATCGAACCCGAGAACAGGGGTCCCTGTCCTGCTGCTCCATTCATACTCTATGGGACTGTAGGAGATTGCAGAGCACAGCGTACCCTATCCTGTGGGTAGGGCATAACTTTAAAACCTGGCACAACTCCTTTAAGACTGGCATATGAAACACACTTCATAAATTCCCTTTCACTGTGTTTCACATCCTCGCCATTGTTCAGATTTTGTCAGTGCAAGCAGGCCAACATTTCTATCCAGTCCGGGACTCAAGCTAGGTCTTAAAGGAACACTCCAAGAAAAAACAGGCACCAAGTTACACCATCCAGGGCAATAGGCCTAAAACAACTGGTCTAATAGCAAGACTGTCTTTGTTGCCCATAGCAACCAATCAGAGTTCAGCTTTCATTTCTTACACTGCTGTGGAAAAATGAATGTGGAGCTCTGATTGGTTGCTATAGGAAACAAAAACAGTCTTACTATTAGACTACTGTGCTAAATGAAGGCCCCAGAATCAGAGGATGAAATGCCATCCTGACCTAGTTCCTGGCCTGTTGCACAGTACAGCTATGCTTAAATAGATCAGTAAAACTAGGCCTCATTTTTAAAACTATCTAAAATCAAGCCTTTGCTTCCCCATAGCAACCAGTCAGAAATCAGCTTTCATTTTGCCAGTGCTGGGACAGAAATAAAAGCTGAGCTCTGATTGGTTAGTATGGGCAACACAACTGCCTTACTATTAGTCCTTCGATTAGACCGTTTCATAAATCTGCCACATTGGTTAAAACGGTCCGCCATTGCTGCTCATACCAACCAATCAGAACTGGTTGCTATAGGCAACAATTTTTGCATTTTTTTTTCTAGATTTTTATAAATCTCCACGGTTGCATTCACTGACATCAAGCAGAGATCCGATGAGATACAGGAACACATAGGATTTTAGACTAAACAGCCCTATATCTAATAGCGGACACAAGTAATATTAGAGCGAAATCTGCCGTTTATAAAGTGACGCCACCTCTGGAGCCCACTAGAAAGGACAATCTCTAAAACAACAAAATCACATCCTTTCCTTCATAGAGGGCTGTCCAGGATTAGAAAAAAACAGGTCTGCTTTCTTGCAAAAACAGCGCCACACCTACCTACAGGTTGTACAGGGTACTGCATATCAGCTCCGTCCACTTCAATGGAGCACAGCAGAAAAACCAGACATGACTGTGGACTGGGGTGGTGCTGGCTGTGGAAGAAGGCAGACATACTTTCCTTAACCTGGACAACCCCTGTAAGTGTTGGTCTTCTGACGACGTACAGGTCTGCCAGGAACTTCAAAATTCTTGTCTAAGCCACCATCATCAGAATACAGTCCGCCTGTAGGAGATGTGGAGCCCTGCTGTGCAGATTATATAGAAGACTGCCACTTATACAATTCCGTAATGTAAAGGTCATCTTTAAATAGGTTACCCCCGGAAAAGTATTAGTATAAACTGAAATATTACTGCAACATACATGAAATAAAAATATTATTTCAGGCTTTTTATGTACATGACATTTCCCTCCCCGATACCGCCCCCTGCTGTTTCACCTTCTCCTGCATTCAGAGGTGGACGCACATGCTCAGTAGTTTTCCTTCTCCCCTTGGTGCTGGCTGATCTCCTAGTGAGACGGTCCAGACACCCTTGATTCTTTCATCCCTACTTCTAAATTCATGGAAATCTATAGTTCCATCGCTCTCTAGACCAGCGGTAGGTAACCTACGGCACTCCAGCTGTTGTCAAACTACAACTCCCAGCATGCATGCTGGCTCTGCTCTTCTACGAACCCTCATAGAAATGAATGGAGCATGCTGGGAATTGTAGGTTGCCGACTCCTGCTCTAGAAAGTGGAGAAGGAAATTGCGCAGGCTTTATATACCATATGCATCTCTGGGGCTGCA
This sequence comes from Bufo gargarizans, assembly GCF_014858855.1. Taxonomy (NCBI): domain Eukaryota; kingdom Metazoa; phylum Chordata; class Amphibia; order Anura; family Bufonidae; genus Bufo; species Bufo gargarizans. Next base: position 661,169,969 of record NC_058081.1, on the reverse strand, counting down.
TGTGAGGGACTGTTTTCTACGCAGAAAAGGGGAAGCTAACGGCACTGCTTCCTTGGACTTGCAGGTACTTGAGGGAGATGCTGCCCACATAAAAGGTAAGACAGTCCTCCAGATATGGGAGTATTAAAAAAAATTCAAATAAATAAAATAAAAAAAATGTACATTTGCGAAATAACCCCATTACATTGGATCTAGTGCGTTAATTATAATCTAAATGCAAAAAAAGCTCTTTGTACTATAGAAATAAAAGGGAAAAAATAAAAATAATAAAAATAAAAGAAGACAACTGCAACTAAAACAATGTTGCCTTCGGATATCTATATTTCGGTGGATCATCTGACAACATATACAATTCCCTCTAGGCCTTCCACAAATAATACGGCATCCCTCCACTAATGAAAGCAACAACATAAACCCTGCACACTCGCAAACTGCACCCGCCTCTGCTTTTTACTACACTTAAAATATAAATTTGTATATATTAGTACTAGTAATAAACCGCCCGCATGCCGTATCTGCAAACCAATATTTGCGCTTTGCATTTTGCACACAGTCGGGAGGAGAGGTTCGACCCTCGGCTCCACGGTACAATAAGGCCTATTGCACACGACCGTATGGCTTTTTCAGTGTTTTGCGGTCCGTTTTTCATGGATCCGTTTTTTGTTTCCGTTGTGTTTCCGTTTCTGTTCCGTTTTTCCGTTCCGTTTTTCCGTATGGCATATACAGTAATTACATAGATAAAATTGGGCTGGGCATAACATTTTCAATAGATGGTTCAGGAAAAAACGGAACGGAAACGGAAGACATACGGATGCATTTCCGTATGTGTTCAGTTTTTTTTGCAGATCCATTGACTTGAATGGAGCCACGGACTGTGATTTGCGGGCAATAATAGGACATGTTCTATGTTAAAACGGAACGGAAAAACGGAAATACGGAAACGGAATGCATACGGAGTACATTCCGTTTTTTTTGCGGAACCATTGAAATGAATGGTTCCGTATACGGAACGCAAAAAACGGCCAGTAAACGGGAAAAAAAAAACGGCCGTGTGCAATAGGCCTAAGGCGGTGGACCACGTGGCCTGTCGGTGGACCCCAGAACTACATACAAATTTTATAATTATTGACCTCTATGGTTTCTACATTATGAGAAAAAATAGTATGCGACAGGGATAAGAGGGAACAGTCAGCCCATCTTGATTCTGACTATTCAGATTCTAGTTGCAAGATCAGTTTACAGGAGTAAAAACTTATGAAAGATTCAAAGAGGGATAAAAACAGAAAAAATAAAATAATTCATCCTCATCGATCCCCAACCATACTCTTTAGGACACTTACCACGTCCTTGTTTATCTCTGCCTCTTGACACGCAGGAAATGCATGATCGGCCAATCACTGGCGGGTCACTGCTGGGACCAATGACTGGCTGAGCAGGTATTCCCTGGCTTTGGGCTCATGCACACGACTGTTGGCGTTTTGAGGTCAGGATCCGCAAAACCCGGATACTGGCAATGTGCATTTCACATTTTTCGGAACGGAATGGACAACCCCTAATACAACAGTCCCATCCTTGTCCATAATGCAGACAATAATAGAACATGTTTTTTTGCGGAACAGCCATATGTAAACGGAATGCACATGGAATCACTTCAGTTTTTTTTGCGGCCCCATTGACGTGGATGGTTCCGCATACGGTCCACAAATAAAAAAACAATGGGCACGAACAAAAAATACATTTGTGTGCATGAGCCCCTTTCCTACGTGTTTGAACAAGGCCTGGAAGCAAAGATGACCAGGAACCTGGTAAGGGTGCCTTCACACGCTGCAGATTTGGTTGCAGGAAATTTCCATTCATGTGAATCGAGCTTGCAGAAATCCATGTGCTTCCCGTCAAAACATCCCCATTCTGATAAATGGATCATATTTCAGAAGTTTTCTGTAACCAAATCTGCCACATGTGAAGGTCCCCCAGGCGTCAAAGGAACCCATGGTTATCCTCACGATTACGTACTATCTCCTGTATTTTTTTTATATTTTTTTTTAGCTCATTCTGAGGACTTTGTATTAATATTTTTTACCCCCCCCCGGACAATCACTGGAGCACCTCATGGATGTCTCACCTGGGAAGTGGTCTTTTGTGTAAGGAGGTATCTACACCATGTAAGAGAGTATATACCACAGACGTCTACACAAAGGTATCTCCACCCAATACAAGACATGTTGGGCTTCACAAGCTTCTAGACACAAATTTGGCGCAGTTTTGTACAAGTTATCAGTAGTTATGACAAAAGTTCTACATAAGGCCCTGTGGCTTTGCTCACCGATAGAATAGCCACCTCCATTCCTATGCTAGCACATGCGGTGAAGACATCAACCTCAGCCTGGAAGAGGAGAAGGCTGGCTTCATTAAAGTGGAGGGCGATGTCATTGGCGCATGCGCAGTAGTCATCTGTGTTGCTGCAGAAGCAAGGGCAGCTACATAGTGCATGTGCAGACAGTGTAGACCAGAGCTCATGTTCTCAGGATTTCTTTAGTAGTGAGCAGGTGATATTATGGCCAAAGTATCAGGACTTACCACAGGTATTCACCAAGTGGGATATTCTCAAATAATGACTGGTTGGGGGGTCCTGAAAACTGGAGTTGAGAAACAGTAGTGTCGACTATCAATCAAGTGGACAGGCTCTAAGTGCAAAGCAGAGGAGCTTGTGCTGCTCACTCGGTGCACAGAAGACCTTATTTACATACTAATAAAGGGTTATTTTTCCCTGCTCTCTTGGACGGGCAACATGGGACACACCGCTCACCCGTCTCTGCCAGGGGCCTGGACCTGCTTGTCCATCCCATGTGGCTGCTGTAGGTCGTGCTTCCCAGTAAAAGCCTCCTATCCGGTCTCTAGAGCAAGCATGCAGTCAGCGGCCCTTAAAAAGCCAGTGTTCGCACCCTCTACTGCCTGGCCTGACCTTAGCCCGTTTACCCTAATGAGCCTTTGCTGCCTGCCCTGACCTCAGACTTGTTTCACGGATTTGCACATATGAAGCGTGCCAGGGGCGGACTGGGAGTTCAAAGTGGCCCTGGGGAAAAAATAAAAACGTAGAAGATGCCCCATGTTGTAGGCAACAAAAGTAGGCAGGCCTGCAATACTGTAGTGCAGCACATAATAGCACTCCAGCAGAACCAAATACCAAAGTGCAGCACAAAATACATCCGCCCCTGCTGCAGTATTCCACTGTATCGCCATGCTGAGGATGGCGATACAGCTGAATTTAGGAGGACACCTGCAGCCGCCAGCCAATTGCAAAAGCAATAATTATTGCAGAGAGTATCAGATCATTATGTATCTAGCCGGAGGCAATGAGGAGTTCTTGAGTGGCTCGCTAGCCATCAGTTCACAAGTTTCCCTGTGGGGTCTATAGCCAGCCCGCCCCTGCAGCCTGCCCTGACTACAAGTTTGCCTGACTTCTCGGTGCCTTGCAGCGGTGTCTCTGACCTTGTGGTATCTCTGACCGCCTGGTGGTTCCTCTGCAGCGAAGTCCAGATCCCTGCATAGTGGTTAAAGGTTGAAAACCAACGGACTGCCAGGATAACACCTTTAGATCTAGCCTCCAGTTAGTTCCACAGCCAGTGTGTCCGTAACAAACATATTAGTCAGCAGGATCAACCGTATAAGGGTCCATTCACCTGTCCACAACTGTTTTGCGGTCCGCAAGACACGGATGCCGGTCATGTGTGTTCCGCATTTTGCTGACCGCACATGGCCTGCACCATTATAGAAATGCCTTTTCTTGTCCGTGGCCGCTGACAAGAAATTGATAATTTCTATTTTTTGCGCATCAGTTTTGTCCTCATGCATTCTGAATAAAAAGCTATCCGTTCAGTATGCATGAGGATGTCTTCCGTTCCGTCCCTTTTACGGTATTTGGCGGGAGAATATATTGCAGCATGCTGCAGAATTTTCTCTAGCCAAAATTACAGAACACTTGCCGGATCCGGCATTAATTTCCATTAAAATGTATTAATGCCGGATCCGGTACCAAGTGTTCATGAAATTGCCGCATTGGCGCGTGCACAGACCTTAAAAAATGTGAAGAAAAATAAAATACCAGATCCATTTTTTCAGATGACACCGGAAAAACAGATCCGGTATTTAAATGCATTTGTCAGACGGATCCAGAAACAAAATTATATCCGTTTGCATACGGATTTCCGGAACTGGCTGCCCGATTCTTCTAACGCTAGTGTGAAAGTACCCCAAGTCGTATAACTTGGATATTTCTGCCAGATTATAAATATCTACGGCTTTTTTTTCCCTACAAATTGTGAGTGTGTTTTCCCGCTGTCCCAAAAAAAAAAAAACTTCACAGAATCTCCACTTCATAGATAAATCCTAACAGCGCCCAGATGGACGAGTGTTCGCTCAACAACAAAACAGAAGACATGGGGATTGGTCTTCAAATTTTGCCGAAGCCACTTTCAAGTCTCCAGCTTCTCATAAGCTTTAATACCTCCTAAAGGTTAAGCAGGAAGATGGACTTGGCTCCTCTAGTACAAGAAACAGCGAATTGTTTACCGACTTCAAACAAATATCAACTCCGAGGCACGGAAAGTTACTTAGCGCAATCCTAAGATCTCTCGTGGACCTCAAAGAGACAGATATTCCTCCGGAGCATACAAAGCACTTCACACAAATCTCTGGCATTCCTCCCGACCATCTTCTAGAATGTAGAAGGGAAGGAAGCATTCTTACCATCTGTACAGCGAATGCCCCGCGGAGCCCCTATCCTTCGATCAGTGGGGTATTTATAAAGAGAACACGGCCAAGGAACAGCCCCCGGTCTGATTGTATCTGCTCCAGTGCTAACAAGACAGCGGGAGACCAGTGGCCACCTCTTCTTCTCCCCCCCCCCCCCCCCCCAGAAAAATAAAAATAAAATGAAAAAACGACAATAAAAACATGCATGGGTTCCATGATGACAGCCTAACGGAAATGAACTTGAGCGTAACGAGACAATAATTATATCCCTGTCACAAAAAAAAATGATACCCGTTAAAAAGGTAAAATGTCATAAAATTCAACATATGCATACACGCACCCCGGTAATGAGCCACTGGGGTCCTGTCATGTTCAATTACCGTACCCGGATTGTTCAGGCTTCGGATCAAGGTGAGCGTTTGTTAACAAGCGAGCAAAAATCGACGCTCGACAAATGGCAGCCACATGTTGCTTCCTTTGTATGCGCGGTGGCAGAACGGCACCGGCAACAGGCCACAGACGGGCCATTCATTTCGCACCCTGTGGTAGAGGGTTAAAAAGGAACTTGTTAAAAACATAAAAAATAAAAATCCGTAAAAGAAAATCCAGGCGACGGTGTATGTGACTCATGTCGGCAAAGAGCAGCACTGTAACAAAAATACATAAAATCATACCTCATCACGCTCTGATGGGGGGGGGGGGGGCGAGAGACGGCAGATTGCTTACCGCAGACTATAGGCAAGAATTACTGACCCCCGCGGAGCCAATTCACCGACAACCTCTACCTTTCTCCATAGGAAACAATGATATTTATTTGTTGCTGGCAGCACGCCGTCTGCGGGGACTATTCTAATGCGCGCTGTCCCAGTCCTCAATCTACTGTACGGAATGGGAGTAATGGACCCCCTGACCGGAAAATGCAAGAATATTAGAGGCCTCCTGGGAGCTCAGGGGCCACATAAAAGCAACGAGTCCCGACACCCGCCTCTCTCCAAATGACTACTTGCCGATCATGTCGCAGGCGTCCATGGAAATCGCATCTTTAACCCGCTATTCTGGGAGACACCCCCCCCCCCCCCCCCCACAGAAGGAGCGCGGCTGACAGATCACGTTTCATTTCATTGCGTTCATTAACTTTTTTTTTTTCTTTTTAATTATCATCTGGCTGCTGCCAACTGGCATTTTTTTTAAGGGTTTTGTGGGGTTTTTTTTGGGGGGGGGGGGGGATGGGTGTTATTTGCAGTATTTTTTAGGCAAAATAATAAATTCCAGGATTGTACGCAGATTTTCATGCTTTATTTTTCTTCTTCGCTACGGAAATTGACCTGCCGTTCGAATATTTCAAATCCGCTGGACGTTATCTGCGATTCTGCACCTTCTGTAGAGCGTTTCCCCCCCATGTTGTAAAAGAGGTTAGCCGGTTTCCTATATTGATGAGCTGTCCTCACGATAGGTCATCAATATCAGATCGGTAGGGGTCCGACGCCGATCGGCTGTATAAAAAGAACTCAGCGCTCTGACGAGCAGCACCTTCGCCGTTATCCTGCTCGCCGCCGCATCGGTGAGCAGTGTAATTACAGCACTTCTATGGGACGGCTCCTTCCCATACAAGTGAATACTACGGAGCCGCCCCCTAGAAGTGAATGGGGCGGCTTGTAATTACACTGCGCTCCGCTGCGATGTCCACGGCGAGCAGGTAAACAATGAAGGCAGCGCTCTAATGGCGTGCAGTCTTCTCCTCAAACAGCTGATTGGTGGGCGCGTCGGACCCCCGCCGTTCTGATATTGATGACCTATCCTGACCATTTTAACAAACATGAAAATCCTAAACAAAACTGCGCAGATTCATGTGCGTCTTCATCTGCAGTTGTGGGGCGGATTTTCTGCGTACAAATCTGCATCGTGTTGCGGTATCCTTAGGGTATGTTCACATGGGACTGAAATCCTGCAGATTTGCCACTGTGGATTTTCTTCCGGATGAGTTTTTCGCAGTTCTCATTCGCACGTTGCGGCATGTCAAGTTGCATTGCAGATTTTCGGACCAGTTTTCGAATCTGCATCAAATCAGCAGCGTTTCCACGAGAAAATCCACAGCAAAAATGGCACTATTTGGTGATTTGGCAGATTTACTGCAGCATTTCAGTCATATGTGAACATACCCTAAAGGTGGATTTTTTGGGGTCAATGGCCTTTTTTGTTAAATTGCAGCATGCCCTGGGTCTGGCGTCTTTTTCCCTCGCTGACCACCGTGCTCTACAGAGGAAGGCACATTGCAGGGGGCACATACTTTACTATAATAAAAAATGCAAGGCATACACGCAAGTGTTTTGGCCCAAAAAAATAAATATATAAAAAATAAAAACACTCCAACATAAAACTGTGTGGCTGCAACCTTTCAACCACTGTGTGGTTCATCCTGAGCCTCCTGGTTCACTAATATGCCACATTTACATAACAGACCGGACTACCGAAATATGCCCAGCAACAGAGAGCGAGTAAAGGTCACTGTGGGCAATCCAGCGTCCATAACACTAAGATGCCACATACTAAGACAGGGCACTCTGCCCTTAGGCCCATGTCCGAATTAGGTCCGGATGCGTTGCGAATGCGTTCAGTGAAAAAAAATTAAAATGTGATTTCGCAGGCAAAGTCTTTCAGTTTTGCCTGCGATCGCGTTCAGGTGCAATGCGTTTTGATGCGTTCTTCACAGGCGTGATAAAAAAACTGAATGTATACCATTAGCAACCATTCGTGAAAAACGCATCGCATCCGGACTTGCTTGCGGATGCGATGCGAATTTCACGCAGCTCTATTCATTTCTAAAGGTGCCAGCGTTGTGTAAAACAAAAAAAAAAAAAAAAAAAAATACAAAGAAATTTCAGAATATAGAACATGCAGCGATTTTCACGCAACGCACAAGTGATGCGTGAAAACCAACGCTCACGTACACAGCCCCATTGAAATGAACGGGTCCGGATTCTGTGCGTGCGTGCGTGCGTGCGTGCGTAATGCGTTTGCATTACGCATTGCGCCCGCGCGGAATACTCGCTCGTCTGCAAGGGGCCTTAAAGAGTACCTGTCAGCAGGATCAACACTATTAAACAGACTGCCTCGTAGGGTTGATCCTGATGATTAAACAGATACCTGCCTTGGGAAAATCAGCTGCAGCGTTTAAGAAAAAGACTTATCTTGTTGCACTGAAAGCCTCGTTTGCATAAAGTTTTTTATTGTTTTGTTTTCTTGTTTAATCAGAAGGGTCAACCCCATAAGACAGGTAGTGTTTTAATCAGAAGGATCAACCCTACCTACTGGGGTAAGCCTGGATTGATAGGGTTGATCCGTTTATTTTGCTGATCCATTGTAACAATGCCTAAAACGGACAAGAATAGGACATGTTTTTTTTTTGTTTTTTTTTTGCGGGGCTGCTGGAACAGACATACTGCATTTTTTGCGGACCCATCAAAATGAATGGATCCGCATCCTATCCGGGTGGGATACGTCATCAGGTCTTGATCTTTCCATTAAACCAGTTTACATTCCCTCCCTAGGTCATTTCATTTACAGGGTTAATGGGCGTGTGCAGTGCCCCGATACCGATCACCTATCCACAGGATGAATAATCAAGATCAGAAAAGTGGGGGTCCGACTCCCAGCACCCCCCCGATCAGCTGTTTGTAGGGGCCACGATGCATCCTTTTCAGCGTGTACTTGCATGCCGTCTTCACTGCCGCAGTGGTGCAGGGCGATTACAGCCTCCTGCCCTGTGCAGGTCAACGGGACAAATAAAAAGTGTAAATACCCTGCGCCACCTGTAGATGGCGAGCATCTGATCGGCAGGGATGGAGGGAGTCGGAGCCCTATTAATCCGATATTGATTGTTTATCCTTGGGAATCCCTTTAAGGCTACATTCACACGATTGTAAGTGTTTTGCGGTCCGCAAATTGCGGAAACGTAAAACACCGATACCGGCCGTGTGCGTTCCGCACTTTGCGGACCGCACATGGCCGGCGCTATATAGAGAATACCTATTCTTTTCCGTGGTTGTGGACAAGAATAGGACATGTCTATATGTTTTACAGGAACAGAACAACGGATGCGGACAGCGCACGGCGTGCTGGCCGCATCTTTTGCTTGCCAATTGAAATGAATGGGTCCGCACCCGTTCTGCAAAATTGTGGAACGGATACGGATCTATTTATACAGTTGTGCGAATACACCCTAAAGGGCAGGTGCAATCCTATTAAAAGAGGTAATGCCAACTGGTAGGGTTGATTCTGCTGATTAAAGGGATACTCATCTTGTGAAACTCGGTTGAGGCGTTCCCAAGAAAAAAAATAAAAACGTATATTTCTATGTGCAACTGAGGGCTTCGGAGCACCGAGTGGTGAGGCCAGCACTGGAAAGGGGAGGAGCACCAGGGCTAGGCTCTGCCTCTTGGCGCACTGAAACCCCTAATTTGCATAAAGAATAAAAGTATTTTTCCTCAGGAACGCCGCAACCGATTTTCATAAGACAAATATCATATTAATCAGCGGGATCAACCCTATATGTCTGGTTTAATAGGGTTGATCCTACTGACAGATGTTCTTTATATTTTAAAGAAAAGAACCAGTGCCTACATGGCACAACCGTTATTCCTGCATCAAGTGCGACTGTACTGTAAAGCCTGGAGTTCACATGGCAGCAGAATTTCAGCAAGGACACCCCACCAAAATTCTGCCACGGGGGTCACGTGTGTGCCTCCTATTGTATTCTGTGGGAGGCACCGCTGAAGTTTGCGGGCTGGCGGTTCAAAGCCGGGTCCACGCCAAGACGGGAGCGTGTCCCTTCTTGGGGCAGCGTGCGGACAGTCAACGCTTGAAGCTGCTGTCTGCTCGCGGCTTAGCTCTATTCAATGAAGGTAAGCCGCGAGCGGGGCCTCGGACCGCTAAAGTTAACAGCTGTGGAATACACGGAGGATTGCGACCTGTACGGACGGGCCCACAAAACATTGCTGCGGTGTTCACCGTTGACTTTATTAAAGCATTGTGTGAACAGGTCCTAAAAACGCACCACAAGAAGCAGAGCCAGTCCCAGGAGATCACGCTGCGGGTCGCGCACACACGCCGCGCTCCTGCAGTCCCATGTAATCTTCCACGACGCGTGTGTGTGGCCGCAGCGGGGATGCAATCCACTCCAGATCCAGCCGTCTGCTTGGCAAACCCTCGGGTGCATGCAGAGTTATTTTTATTTGTGCACTGCCTGATTTAGCATGTTACAAAAGGAATGGCGTTCGTTTTATTGGCAATTCGAAGTGACAAATGAGGCGTGAAATATCATCAGGACAGAGTTTAAGAGAAAAAAATGAAATACTCAATTTAAAGCAACGTCGCATATTCTCCCTCCTTCCCATCTCCCCACATGTGGGAAAAAAAAAATATATGAAAAATTCTCCACTTTACTAAAATCTGTGTATTTCAAGCAGGGTCGTAAATCTCTGCATGCCACAGCTGAAGCTTCTGAAAGGAACATGATGGCACGGTACCCAGCCTGTCTCATAGGGCAAGGGATGGCATCGCCTTAGGCACTTACCATCCGAGGTCAACGACACCGACCTGGACGCCCACAGGGAGAAAGGGGTTAACCGAAAAAACCCGTAACCCAGTAAATGTCACTTGTCACACGCAGGCTGGATCATTCATTAGTAAAGGGGGGACACGTCCTCCACCCGAAAGCAAAGGCCTCATTCACTTAGTGCATGTACGACACAGTCATGAATAGGCGCATTGTTTCGACAGAAAAAGGCAGCTCCAGCCCTCTTGCTCCCGGCCCCCGCGTCCTCCAACAACCCCCTCATTTGTCAACCAAAGGTTCCCTCAAAGGCTCTCTTGTTCCCTTCCTATAAATACCCCCCAAAAAACGGCTCCGCTTCCCTCCGTGACGCCAAAAACCCAAGGGGGTGGGAGCAGAAGATGCAGCGTGTCCCGGGCCACCAAGGTCATTGCTGATCTCGGCTACCAGGTCAATGAAGGCGGCAGAAGGAACTTGAAGCCTAGGGAGATTGGCGATCAAGAAAAATGGATCCCCAAGGGGGCGCAGCAATCACGTTCTGGCCGGCGCTGTAAACCTCCTCGATCATACACATCCTAAAAAGAATGACCTGATGAAGGGTTAAAGTCCTCCAGAACCACCCTTCAGACATGGCACACCGGGAGGATGGCAGAGGCGAGCTGGCATGGAGTTGAAATTCTATCGATGGCAACTTTATTTTTAGTGCTCTGTAGATGGGGCCAACATGGTCGAACCACCATGCATGGTACATAAATGGAAGAATGAATGCATGCGATATAGGGTGTGGGGACTCGCTCTGGTAGACAGGATTAGCGGACGCAGTATAGAGGCAACAACAAGTTCTTTGGATCAAACAGTTCAGTGTTTTATTCACACTTTAGGCAAGTGACAAAACAAGCAGTTATAAACAAGTCACCTTGCGGTGTTGGTGGTAATTCACACCATGCGGCAATTCTGCCTCAAAGAGTCCTTGCTGATAGCAGCACCAACCTGTTTTCACGCCAAACAGGTAGCAAGCCTTCATCCAGACACAAGGCTCCCAGATCCCAACACAGAGACCTCGCTTCTGAGCCCAGCTGCCTATTTAAGGACAGCCAGGTGCTGCCAAAACCCAGATCGGCATTTAAAATCCATTCCGGTATTTGACCTCACCTGGCGGTAAATCAGCCCAGCAGCACATGCTGGGAGGAAAATACCGGTTTTCCCAGACCAAACCTCTCACTGTGTCACAACGGGTACTAGGCGGTCCTGGCACCAATGTTCTTTATGTTCCAGGACATCTGCCATCTGGGTATCATGCAGTAGGGGGGAGAGGTATTTTCAGACATCTCTTGGAGCATTCAGGGTTAACCACCCCTCCACAACACGTGAATTGGTAAAGGTCATCCTCTTGTAACGAGGCGACAAGTTGTGAAAGTCAACGCTGAAGAATACCAGTCACTGTCCCAGTGGCATCCATCTTCCATCCATTAAGGCCTCATGCACACGACCGTTGTTTCATTCCGTGTCCGTTGTTCCGTTTTTTGTGATTTTCTGCGGACCCATTGACTTTCAACGGGTCCGTTGAAAACTCGGCTAATGCACCGTTTGTCATCCGCATTCGTGATTCCAGTCCGTCCCAAAAATATAACCTGTCCTATTTTTTTCACGGAAAACGGTTTGCGGACCCATTCAAGTCAATGGGACAGTGAAAAAACGCGGAGGCACACAAGATTGTCATCCGCGTCCGTTTTTTTCCTGTCATTTGCATGGCAAACTTGACAGACACACGGAAACAAAAACGGATTACGGAACAACGGAACCCCATTTTGCGGAACGGAACACAATGGTCGTGTGCATGAGGCCTAACTCATATTATACAAAGACGACTTCTGGATGACGAGAAAGAGTGACATCTTAAAAGGGGTTGTACGTGATTAGAAAAACATGGCTTTCTTCAAGAAATGGCGCCACACGTGTCCATAGGTTGTGTCTGGTATTGAGGCTCAGCTTCATTAAAGTGAATGGGCCTGAGCTGCAATACTGCACGTGACCTGCGGAGGGGTGTGGCATTGTCCTGGGAACAAAGCAGCCATGTTTTTGTAATCCCTTAAAAGGGGTTGTCCGGGATATCTATAGCTAAGGGCTCTTTGACACCTGCGTTCTTTTCTTCCGGCATAGAGTTCCGTCGTCGGGGCTCTATGCCGGAAGAATCCTGATCAGTTTTATCCTAATGCATTCTGAATGGAGTGAAATCCATTCAGGATGTCTTCAGTTCCGGAACGGAACGTTTTTTGGCCGGAGAAAATACTGCAGCATGCTGCGCTTTTTGCTCCGGCCAAAAATCCTGAAGACTTGCCGCAAGGCCGGATCCGGAATGAATGCCCATTTAAAGGCATTGATCCGGATCCGGCCTTAAGCTAAACGTCGTTTCGGCGCATTGCCGGATCCGACGTTTAGCTTTTTTAGAGTGGTTACCATGGCTGCCGCGACGCTAAAGTCCTGGCAGCCATGGTAAAGTGGAGCGGGGAGCAGGGGAGCAGCATACTTACCGTCCGTGCGGCTCCCGGGGCGCTCCAGGAGCATGGATCACGTGATCGCATGGCACGTCATCCATGCGCATGGGGCGCCCTGACGTCACTCTGGAGCGCCCCGGGAGCCGCACGGACTGTAAGTATGCCGCTCCCCCGCTCCCCGCATGGCAACCAGGACTTTAATAGCGTCCTGGCTGCCATAGTAACACTGAAAGCATTTTGAAGACGGATCCGTCTTCAAATGCTTTCAGTACACTTGCGTTTTTCCGGATCCGGCGTGTAATTCCGGCAAGTGGAGTACACGCCGGATACGGACAACGCAAGTGTGAAAGAGGCCTTACCCTCAGGATTGGTCTGCAATATCTGATCGGGACCAATCCGCTGTTTGAAGAGACAACGGCACTGCAACCTTCTCATAGGTGAGAACAGTGCCGTCCGTTGGATAGTGGCTGTGCTTGGTATTGCAGCTCCGGCCCATTCAACTTAAAGTGTCTGAGCTGCGCCTAGGCCACGTGAGCGATGAACGTGAGGTCACTGGCCTAGGAAGAGCTGATCGGTGGGGGTGCCGGGAGTTGGAACCCACCTCCACTGATCAGATATCAATACCCTCTTCTGAGAACAGGCCATCTATATCAAAATCCTGGACAACCCCTTCAAGGTACCAAACTAAGGGATCATTCACACGAACGAGTGTGCCTTGTGCGGTGGACTGCAAATTGCGTTCCGCAATGCGCGGGCATCGTTCATGTGCACATGGTTTGCGGATGCGGACCCATTGACTTGAATGGGTCCACGATCCGCAAGATGTTGTATTTTTTGGTGGTGCAGAGGCACGGACTGAAATCCACTACGAGGTGCTTCCGTGGCCATCCGATCCGTGTCTCCGCTCTGGATCTTGTGGATTGCGGACCCATTCAAGTGAATAGAGGCATGGGGCACACACGTTCGTGTGCATGGCCCCTAAATATAAGGAGCCAGCATCTCTATGGGCTTGTAATCTAAACGAAAATCGATTAAAATGGACCTGGCCTCTAGTTCAACGTTCCCAAACCAGTGGCTCTCCAGCTGTTGCAAAACAACAACTCCCATCGTGCCATGACAGCCTGCAGATAGTACAGCATCATGGTAGTTGGAGAGACAGCTCTGTGCCAAGATACCCAACTTGGAGAATCCATACTTGATAGAAGGAGCCCTTCACAAGGTGTTCATCAGAGAAGGTCTCCCTGCCGATGCACCAAATGACCAGCTGGAAAACCTGGCAGGAAGTGTCCCATTTCCCTGCAGTGCCTCTACAGGGGAAAAGAAGCATTACACAGTGAGCATTCAAATCAATGTCCTGACAAGACAGGTCCTTCACAGCGAGACACACACTCTTTGTCGCAGTCTGCCTTTTAGCCATCCTGAACATGGGACGTCCATCGGCTTAGAATTCTCTAATACAGGATTTGACAATGGGTTCTTAAAACTGGACAGCCCCTTTAAGGAGCACAAGACATTATATGCAGTAGAAACGTTAAGTACATAGACTCCATGTGAAGGAGATGCTTTAAGAAGCTAAATTCTTCAAAGAGAAAATGAAGCTTACAGCAGCCTTCAGTGGCCTGTTTCTACAGTCCCTCAAAGGGCAGGGACATTGGGACAATTATGTTTTTCAAAGGCTTTGTGGCGTCGTTCACGACTCTAGCCCATAACTGTATGAAAATGTGGTCAATTTACAATCTTGCTATTAAATAGTTATTGCTTAAAGGTTCAAAAGACGGATGCATCTAGACCTCTTCTTCTCAAGAGCCCCACCCATGGCCAGATCTTCAGAAGGTATAGAGACACTACGGCTTGTACGAGATCAAACCTCCTGGGTGTCTGTAAAGAAGCATAAAGCTTAGGGTAGGTTCACATCACCTGATCTGTCAGGGAAAAAAAAATTAATAATAATAATAATCTACAATTTTTGGGTTGTTTTTCTGACGGATCAGAACAGAAAACGAAACAGCTATATGAACCTGGCCATACGGCGGTATTATTTATGCACTGTACAGCACAGTTAGGAAGATACCTGTGGTTTTCTTTAAGCGCACCTTTGTCATGAAAAACAAACTGAAAATAGTAAGCCAATTGCTGGATTTCTGTGCGGTCAATCAGAAATGAAGGGTTCAGTCTTCTTGCCGTGGGCCAGGCCCCGGGGAATGTGCCGTCTCAGGAGCCCCCGCTGACACTTCGCGGGTCTATTGGGCTGAGTTCACACGGGCGAGATTTCCGCGCGAGTGCAATGCGGGAGGTGAACGCATTGCACCCGCACTGAATCCGGCACCATTCATTTCAATGGGGCTGTGTACATGAGCGTCTTTTTTTTCACTGCATCACTTCTGCAATGCTTGAAAAATCGCAGCATGCTCTATATTCTGCGTTTTTAAACGCAGGACAGGCCCCATAGAAGTGAATGGGGCCGAGTGAAAATCGCAAGCATCCGCAAGCAAGTGCGGATGCGGTGCGATTTTCACGCATGGTTGCTAGGTGACAGTCTATTCACTGTATTATTTTCCCTTATAACATGGTTATAAGGGAAGATAATAGCATTCTGAATACAGAATGCTTAGTAGGTGATCAATTGAGGGTTAAAAAATAAAAAATAAAAAAATAGCTCACCTTCTCCTCTTAATTGCGTAGTTCCCGATCTCTTCTTTAATGATGAATTACCGGCTAGGACCTGTGGTGATGGACCATGTGATTAGAGCATGTGGTCTGACGTAACCACAGGTCCTAGCCGGTAATTCATCATTAAAGAAGTAAAGAAGAGACCGGGAACTACGCGATCAAGAGGAGAAGGAAATTTTTTTTTAACCCTTAATTGATCACCTACTAAGCATTCTGTATTCAGAATGCTATTATTTTCCCTTATAACCATGTTATAAGGGAAAATAATAACATCTACACAACACCGAACCCAAACCTGAACTTCTGTGAAGAAGTTCGGGTCTGGGTACCACAGGTCGGTATTTTATCACGCACGTGCAAAACACATTGCACCCGCGCGATAAAAACTGAACATCGGTACGCAATCGCAGTCAAAACTGACTGCAATTGTGTACCTAATCGCGCGGGTTTGCCGCAAAATACATCGGGACGCATCCGGACACGCTCGTGTGAACCCAGCCTTAGTGTCCGAGTGTAATAAATGATAAGACCTGAGTGCACGAAATGTTCTAAAATGATAAAGCAGTCATCGCCCGTCTGTCAGATCAAGTGCCGCTCCAGCACCGATGCCCCGTGCCGGTCTATGTATATGTTTCCGGATGTGTCTGACATACATGTGCCCGCTGCAGCCAATCATTGGCTTCAGCCACGTGCCATACATGCTAGCATCAGTGCAGAAGCCAGGGATCAGCTTCAGCACTCACATGGACATCAGGCAGGTCATCCCTGCAGGACCAGCTGGGACCACTGGCGCATCGGTGCTGGAGCGGAGCGGCCTTCATCAGATGGATGATACTTCTGTCCAGCTTCTGTACGAGTTTAGAACAGGACGGGCAAATTAACCAACGATCAGTCCGTGCTGAGAAAATTGCAGCATGCACCATCCTGATCCGATTTTTCCCGCAAGTGATTGGGTCTGCGAGAAAAATGGACTGCGCAAGAAGGCCCAGCCATGTCCAGTCCATTAAAACGGCCTAATGGTGGACGTGCAGGTTGAATTTATAACTTCTGTACAAATACCAAGAGTTCTCGCTTTTTTTTTATTTTATTTTTTTATAGGTTTTCTGGAAAATTTATAATTGATGACCTATTCTTAGGAAAGGTCATCAATATAGATGAGCGAATTTTATATTTTGAAATTCATTCACACTTCGTTAAGGGTACTTTCACACTTGCGTTGTTTGATTCCGGCAGGCAGTTCCGTTGCCTGAACTGCCTGCCTGATCAGGCAAACTGTATGCAAACGGATGTCATTTTTTCTGACTGATCAGGCATTTTTCAGACTGATCAGGATCCTGATCAGTCAGAAAAATGCCTGATCAGTCAGAAAAATGCATTGCAATACCGGATCCGTTTTTCCGGTGTCATCAGGCAAAACGGATCCGTTTTTTTTTTTTTTTTTACCACCGACAAGGGGTCAGCAACCTCCTGGACACCAGCCATTGTGAAACTACAACCCCCAGCATGCACCATTCCCTTCTGTGGGGGTTCCAAGAACAGCCAAGAAAGTGTGCAGTTTCTTGTTGAGGTTTTATTGTGCGGCCACCAAGAACGTCAACTTGGCTTCTGCAATGGTCTTGCCAATTGTGGGGGCTGTGAAGTGTCGGACCACCACACCTATCCTATTAAATAACCCCTTTGGTTGCAACCACTTTCTTGGGGCCTTGTACGGTCTTCATACTATTGGAGTAAACAACAGTTTACAATATTTATCTAGTTTATTATAATATTTATTAAATATGGAAAGTATATTATTAAATATGGAAAGTGCAACGAGACACAAAGTAGCAGTGAACGCCAACATTCGGGGTCAGTAAAACTTGGGTCATGACAAGCCGAGCATGCCCCATCACAATCATACTGCCCCCTGTGTATTACAGGCTTTCCTGAGCGGCCGGCCAGGGATGAAATCAATGACATACAAAAGACTGACATAAGATCCATTCACTCTAGAAAAAAAAAAGGAAAGCCGACGGCTATGAATGGGGCTATAGAGGGTCCTGACGTCACCACATCTGTGCTTGTTTTTAGGCGCATTCCTACAGATAGCTCACCATGCATGGGGTCAACTCTTAATATGACCAGAATTCAACCCATGTCTGCATACCAGAGGGGGAAATCTTACCATGGGCTGTGCAAAAGTTTCAGGCAAGTGTGGAAAATACTGCAAAAGTAAGAATGCTTTCAAAAATAGAAGTGTTAATAGTTTAAATGTATTGTGCAGCAGAACAACGACCCCCAAACATAGAGTCGTTGTCATTAAAGGGGTTGCGTCTTCTCATACATCGCTAGGAGATGCCACCAATGTCAGAGAGGGTCCCAGAAGGGCCACCCTCCCCCAAAAGTGAATAAGAGCACACTGCACATGCTTACGTGCTCTCCATTCACTTCATGGGAGTTCTGACAATATATTTTCAGAAGTTGCACAGAAGGTAACGCAGAGCGCACCGCGCACGTACAGCCGCCTCACTATACACCTCTATGGGAATGCCGGAAATAGCAGAGCCAACACTAGGCTATTTTCATAGCTCTCATATAAGTGAATGGAGGCTGCCCACACACACTGTCATTCACTTTGGGGGTCCCATTCTGGAGACAGGAGCGGGTCACAGAGTTCTAGTGATATGCCACCAATGAGACAACCCCTTTAAGAACCATCTTGAGTGTAAAGAAGAACAAGGAGACCTGTAAGTGATGATGTGGACTCCGCAGAGCCCTGATCTCAACATCATCAAGACTGTCTGGGATTACATGAAGAGAAAGCAGTATTTGAGCAAGCCTACATCCACAGAAGATCTGTGGTTAGTTCTCCAAGATGTTTGGAACAACCTCTCTGCAGAGTTCCTTCAAGAACTGTGTACCAGTGTACCTAGAAGAACTGATGCCATTTTGAAGGCAAAAGGGTGGTCACACCAAATATTGATTGGATTTAGGGTCCTCTTACACGGGCCGATGATCTATCCGATTATCGGGAACAAAGCAAATGCTTCCGATCACTGTCAGATCATCAGTGGAGATGAGAGCTGCATTTACATGGAGCAATCACCTCCGCTGTATAGGGAAAAGCGACCCGATCCAGCAATTTCCCGTCCCCATAATCATTGCTCCAGCGCAGCAGATCGCCGTTTAGACACCACGATCTGCTGCATACGAACGATTATTTTCTGTGCCGCCCAAAAGACAGGATCACCCAAGGAACCAGCAAACACTGGCAGATTATTTGGAATGAGCGTTTATACAAATGCTCCTCCCCGATGACCTGACAGATCTTCAGTCTGTGTAGAAGGGCCCTTAGAGTTCTCTTTTGTTCTTTAACTTTGCGTTGTGTTACTTGATAAAAAAAAATTATATAACAAAACATGACTTAAAAGAATTTGTCACAGTATTTTCTCCACTGCCTAAAACTTTTGCACATTACTGTAAATGCCTGCCTCCAGGAAGATCTAAGGATTTTTTTTACTTCTGTTTATGTAGGGTTTATTTTTGAAGCGGAGAATAGCAGGATCATCAGATAAGCAACCATTGCCATCTTTAACATGTCGACCTTCTCCATCAGGTTCTTCCTCACCACACAAATGTACGCCGTCAACATAAACACCAACCACCACCACAAGTAAAGGCTGCACTAATTGAATGAGTGCACTGTGACCATAGGAACGATCCTACATAGTCATGGCTCCTGTAGGAAACATCCCCTGTGAGAGCAGCAGTTGATCTGTTCCTACTTGTTGCTCACCGTCTCCACCTGCTCAACACAAAGCTGCGGAGAACCTAAAATTGGCTTGGACGCACAATAAATCCAACTGATTATTTCGGTTACTGGATTAAGGCAGGAGGACAGGACAAAAATAGGCACAAATCATGTACGTTGTCAAGTAAAAATAAGAGGGGAGGACTCTTCATGAGCTGGAGGAACTAGGTTCTGGTGGACCATCATAGGGTTTAAGAAGAATGAAGGTTCTAATGATGGTAGGAGAACAGTTTCTGAGACCTTCCACAGCCAGGGATTGGTCTGAAAAGCCATAAATAACAGTAGCCTTATAGATGGGGAAGAGGAACGCCCCAACAGAGAGAGGATCAGTGAGTACGTGGGGATGAAAGAGTCAACGTTCAAGTCAACAGTAAGCAATGAAGAAGACCTGTACGATGACTATGGTTGTGACTTAAGACCATGATTTACGTACAGTACTCAAGTGCAATACTATCAGGGTAATAAGTGTATACACAATACCTAAAATTCCTACTACTACTACTTAATAAATGACCACAATCATGGCACAAATCTACTCTTCTGAAGCTTCATCCCAGCTCACGGCTACATCTCCACGCTCGGCAGTGCTATTTTTCTCTAATACATGGTCCATGAGAACAAGACAGGAGAATATTACTGCATGATGGGCGGAGAGAGGGAGACTGGATGGAGGATTTTTCAGTAATGGCTAAAGGGTGGGCAAAGGCTTTGCAGGGAGTGCATCTGTGTGATGGACACCAAGCTCCAGAGAACTATTTCCTCTGTTTTTGTTCTCCAAATGCGAACACTGCCCTCTTGATTCAGAGCCGTGCCAGAACAGTTGCAGCCTCAATCTCGAAAGAACACAAATGACACAAAAATATAAAAAAAAATAATAATATATATAACAAAACCAACAGCGCAGGCCATCGTGACTATACCAAGTATCTCTCAACCATCCTACATCTTCTCTGCTGCAAGCCATGCAACACACCAAGGACCTTCCTATCCTGAAAAAAGCTAAAAAAATTGTTGGACGGGAAAGAAAGGCTGGAGCCATGGAGCAGCTCTGCAGACACTTTACCAGCGTACACATCACACAGGCATCAGGATGAGGGAGTCAGACTGCGGAATCACAACTGGAATGAACAGCGGAGGGGAGGGGGGGTTATCTCAGACGGATACACTAGCAAAACAACCCACATACTGGAATGAAAAGGATTCCCAATGAACAATACTGGGATTTGAATCTGCACATACATTACCCTCCCCCATTCCAAAAAAAAAAAGAAAAAAGCCCCCTGCTGGATCAGTGACCCCCCTCCCAGGAGAGCAATAGGAGGGGGAGGGGGGGGTCAAGCAACAGTTTGAAATCAATCATACTAAAACCTTAGAAGTAACTAGAGCTTTCTGCCTGCAGACTGACACTGGTATGAGAGAGACACCCAAAAAATACCCAGAACATGGCAAGAGGGACATGAGCGCCAAGTCCACTGTGCCCACATATAAGATGTATACGCCATGGCATGCAGAACCAGAGCGGTGAGAACACACGTCTACAATCCCCCCTATGCAGAGCTGAGCACATCCATCCTCTGTACAGGGTACTACGCAGGGAGTGATCCCTCATCACTGGGGACAGGGCTACAGCAGTGCCGAGGACCCCGAAATCTAGCACCGTCACAGAGAGCCCAGCCCCCCCCCACAGAAGAGAAGAAGACCTGCAGCTTCCCACACATCTACAAGTGCCATGCAACAAGTGGCTGGAGAGAAGACAGGGTTAACCCGTGTGGACATCACCGGCGCCCCCTGTGCCAGTGCCCGCTTTCCCTCCCTTCTCGCTCCCCCATTTCCTTTTGTTCTTCTCCTTTCATCTACTTTCCCCTCTCATCTCCCTGATCCTTCCATCTCTCTTTCATGTGAAATCTCTGTCCTCCCCATCCCCCCCAAAATATCCCCCCCCCCAGACCGGACCCAATGCCTCCATACTGGCACATCCCCAATCTTCTTCTCTCCTCTGTTAGCATCTCTGTGCTCCACCTATAGAAGAGTATGAACCCCTTGGTGGTGTTTAAAGTTCTTCCCCTTTTACAGGCTGGCACCCAAATCCTCTGCCACCCCATGTGTGCCAGCACTATACCCCCCTGCTGCCCCATGTGTGCCAGCACTATGCCCCCCTGCTGCCCCATGTGTGCCAGTACTATGCCCCCCTGCTGCCCCATGTGTGCCAGCGCTATACCCCCCTGCTGCCCCATGTGTGCCAGCGCTATACCCCCCTGCTGCCCCATGTGTGCCAGCGCTATACCCCCCTGCTGCCCCATGTGTGCCAGCGCTATACCCCCCTGCTGCCCCATGTGTGCCAGCGCTATACCCCCCTGCTGCCCCATGTGTGCCAGCGCTATACCCCCCTGCTGCCCCATGTGTGCCAGCGCTATACCCCCTGCTGCCCCATGTGTGCCAGCGCTATACCCCCTGCTGCCCCATGTGTGCCAGCGCTATACCCCCTGCTGCCCCATGTGTGCCAGCGCTATACCCCCTGCTGCCCCATGTGTGCCAGCGCTATACCCCCCTGCTGCCCCATGTGTGCCAGCGCTATACCCCCCTGCTGCCCCATGTGTGCCAGTGCTATACCCCCCTGCTGCCCCATGTGTGCCAGTGCTATACCCCCCTGCTGCCCCATGTGTGCCAGTGCTATACCCCCCTGCTGCCCCATGTGTGCCAGTGCTATACCCCCCTGCTGCCCCATGTGTGCCAGTGCTATACCCCCCTGCTGCCCCATGTGTGCCAGTGCTATACCCCTGCTGCCCCATGTGTGCCAGTGCTATACCCCCCTGCTGCCCCATGTGTGCCAGTACTATACCACCCTGCTGCCCCATGTGTGCCAGTACTATACCCCTCTGCACTAGTGCCATCTTCCTATTCAGTCTGGAGTTGCCCCTCTGTGTCACCCTCTTCCATGCCAGTCTCCCCAGCACTATGCCCCATCTCTCCCCTCCAGCTGCCGTCTCTCTCCCCGCAGTCCCTGCGCTCTCCTCTCCTCCAGGCGCCCGCATCCCCCCCTCTCTCCAGCCTTCCTTCGCTCCCCAGGTCTCCCCTTCTCCCGCGATCCCCGGTACCTTGCTGGAGTAATCCGGCTCGGAGCCCGCTGATCAGGAGAAAGAGGCGGAGAGCGGCTCCGGGCTGACTCGCCATGTTCGGCACCTGCTTCACTCTGCAGCCTCTGCTCTGGCGATAATCACATGCTAATCATATGCTAATCCATTCAGAAGGAGGCTGGCGCTACTCGAGAAGACAAGCCTCCCGCCCATTGACGTCACGGAGGGCCGGGTCCGTGACGTCAGTGTGCCCCGTGAACCGCTCTTAACCACGTGTGTGAGAAGAAAAAGTAACAAACGGCTGAGGTAGGGGCGTGGCTAGTGGAGGCTGGGAGGAGGAGAAGGCGGGGCCACTGAAGAACAGGGAGGGGGCGGGGTGGTTGCGCTGAAATCTCAGGCGCGCTGTGAGGAGGACGCAGCACCGGCGGCAGAGAGCGAAAACTAACGGCTGCGTGTGAACAGGGGGAGGCAGAAGCGCGGCGTGCCGCATGCAGGGGTGGTATGCGCCGGTGAAAATATACGTAGGAATGTGAGGAGGGCCCCCCCCCCCTCACACAGGAGACGCGAGAGTGCTGCCCCCTGCAGTCAGAGGAGGGCGCCACCTGCCTCCCTCCTGACATGTCAGCACATTGTGCCCTTCCTCTGTTATTCCTCCTGGAAACCTAGGAGTAAATTGACGACTGGGTGTTGCCCTTTTTCTTGTCAGTGTGGCAGATGGGGAATGGTGGCGTCCAGCTGTAACCACTGATCTGCACGTTTCCTGGAGGAGTAACAGAGGGATGAGAGGCATGCAGCAGGATTATTATGGGGAAAAGGACGTAGGAGATGATTTATTTATTTTCTGTCCTGTCGTTCAAGTCTATAGTGGTCTGCACACAGGTAGATGGCTGGTCCTTCAGAAATAGGGGTCACAGAGGTGGGTCCCCACTGATCGGTTACCTAACCCGTCTGGTTAAAGATGGACTACGTCACGGTGAGCATGGGCGGCTGCACCGCAGAGGACGCACCCATGTCCAGGCTACGTCCAAGGATGGGGGAGCTGTGGGTCACATGGAGAGGTTGTGTATTAACAAGGGGCTCTACCTCCTCGGACACCACGACATGCAGGAGATGCCTATTTGGGGGGGGGGGGTCTTCTTTTGAGGGACAGCGGTGATGATATGATCCAGTGCAGTAATCGGCCCCGTTTTTCTCTTTAGGGTACGACCACGCAGTGCAGTTGTGATGTGACGGTCGTACGGGCTGCAGCGGTCTGTATTGTTAGTGTCTGTGCGGCACCCGCATTACCGCGCAGCCATTCACAATGCAGAGCGACTAAATAGTGCATACGACCACACAGCACTCGCCTGCCGTGGTCGTCCCCTTAGGAGCTGTGCCTGTAATTTCAGTCCGTTTCGCACCAGGGCTAAACCTTTCCGGCAGGCTGGTCTGATGAACAGCCTGCCGGGCTTCACTGCATCCGGCATAGCCACTATAATGGGATCCAGCCTGGAATTAGCGCTGAGATTCAGCCAGACAAATACCGCTGCAGTGTTCTTTGTCCAGCGGAATCCCTGCCGGGTCCCATCATAGTCAACGGGCTCCGGCGGGAACCAAAAGTAACTAGCTATGCCGGGTACGATGAACTGCGGCAGGAACCAATAGTAACTAGCTATGCCGGGTACGATGAACTGCGGCGGGAACCAATAGTAACTAGCTATGCCGGGTACGATGAACTGCGGCGGGAACCAATAGTAACTAGCTATGCCGGGTACGATGAACTGCGGCGGGAACCAATAGTAACTAGCTATGCCGGGTACGATGAACTGCGGCGGGAACCAATAGTAACTAGCTATGCCGGGTACGATGAACTGCGGCAGGAACCAATAGTAACTAGCTATGCCGGGTACGATGAACTGCGGCGGGAACCAATAGTAACTAGCTATGCCGGGTACGATGAACTGCGGCGGGAACCAATAGTGACTAGCTATGCCGGGTACGATGAACTCTGGCGGGAACCAATAGTAACTAGCTATGCCGGGTACGATGAACTGCGGCGGGAACCAATAGTAACTAGCTATGCCGGGTACGATGAACTGCGGCGGGAACCAATAGTGACTAGCTATGCCGGGTACGATGAACTGCGGCGGGAACCAATAGTGACTAGCTATGCCGGGTACGATGAACTCTGGCGGGAACCAATAGTAACTAGCTATGCCGGGTACGATGAACTGCGGCGGGAACCAATAGTAACTAGCTATGCCGGGTACGATGAACTGCGGCGGGAACCAATAGTGACTAGCTATGCCGGGTACGATGAACTCTGGCGGGAACCAATAGTAACTAGCTATGCCGGGTACGATGAACTGCGGCGGGAACCAATAGTGACTAGCTATGCCGGGTACGATGAACTCTGGCGGGAACCAATAGTAACTAGCTATGCCGGGTACGATGAACTGCGGCGGGAACCAATAGTGACTAGCTATGCCGGGTACGATGAACTCTGGCGGGAACCAATAGTAACTAGCTATGCCGGGTACGATGAACTGCGGCGGGAACCAATAGTAACTAGCTATGCCGGGTACGATGAACTGCGGCGGGAACCAATAGTGACTAGCTATGCCGGGTACGATGAACTGCGGCGGGAACCAATAGTGACTAGCTATGCCGGGTACGATGAATTGCGGCGGGAACCAATAGTAACTAGCTATGCCGGGTACGGTGAATTGCGGCGGACTGTTGCTTTGCCTGAGCAGTTTAGCGCTAGTGTGAGACTAGCCTTACCGCTCCTTGCTCTAATGTCCAGGATCAGAAATTAGTCCGATCCTGATTGTTTAACCCCTCAGGGAGGGGGCTCTCTGCCTCGCTTCATCCCCCTCCTAGTAACCAAAGCAACCTGGAGACTAAGCGCTCATGCACACGTACGTATTTTTTGTGCATGTCTGTTCCGTTGGTTTTTGTTTCCGGCCCGTACGCGGAACCATTCACTTCAATGGGTCCGCAAAAAACGGAAATGACTGTGTGCATTCCGTTTCCGCATGTTTGTTCCGCAGAACAATAGAACATGTCCTGTTCTTGTCCGTTTTGCAGACAAGGACAGGCATTGTTACAATGGATCCGCAAAAAAAAAAAATGTCACATGGATGTCATCAGTTTTTTTGGGTGGACCGCAAAATATATACGGTCCTGTGCATGAGCCCTTACTATGGTCCACTGGCCTGCCCTGCGAGGATGCCCATTAAGATCTGCCTTGGGGATTGCCTCATAGGGATTATGTGAGATTTACTGTAAATGACAGACTGCGATACAGAATCAGAAGATTACATGTTCAGTTCAAAAAGTTTTTTGCGAAAAAAAATCAAGTAAAAAAAATACAAAAATTCCCTTTATTTACTTACAAATGCCTTTGTTGACATGAAAAACATCATACAGACTTAGTTTTGCTGTGTCTATAAGGACCCATGGCATAAAACGATCACATCAATCACATGGTGAACATCATAAAAAATAGAAATGCCAAAATTGCTTTTTTTTTGTTAATTTCACTCAACGAACAATGCAATAAAAAAAGTAATCAAAAACTTATATTTACCTTATTAAAAGCGGTTAAACCTACTTGTGATGTCAGCCGAAACAGTGACGGATTTCTATACGCTCGTGTGAAAGTGGCCAAGTTCATATCTGGCTGTTGATCAATTAAATGATCGGCCTCTTCTGCTCCTCAGTTGGTTACTCTGATCATTGCAGGAACTGGAGGACTCATTTCAACTACTACTCCACCTTCTTCACCTACTACTTATTTCTCTTGGTGCTGATCTTAAATTCATTTGTACATTTCTTCCTACTGACCAGCAAATCATGAAGCTCAAATTTGGTCAAAATTACAATATGGACTGGCTAGTGTAGGACTGTATTGGACCGGCTGGTGTAGGACTGTATTGGACCGGCTGGTATAGGACTATATTGGACCGGCTGGTGTAGGACTATATTGGACCGGCTGGTGTAGGACTATATTGGACCGGTTAGTGTAGGACTGTACTGGACCGGTTAGTGTAGGACTGTACTGGACCGGTTAGTGTAGGACTGTACTGGACCGGTTAGTGTAGGACTGTACTGGACCGGTTAGTGTAGGACTATACTGGACCGGTTAGTGTAGGACTATACTGGACCGGCTAGTGTAGGACTGTACTGGACCGGCTAGTGTAGGACTGTACTGGACCGGCTAGTGTAGGACTGTACTGGACCGGCTAGTGTAGGACTGTACTGGACCGGCTAGTGTAGGACTATACTGGACTGAGTAATGTAGCTTAGTAATTAGCACTTATCAAGTGATCACAGTGTACAAGGCTTTATATCCTCTCCTTGTTTCCACTGTACTCCTCTGGATACTTTAAAGGGCGTCTGTCAGCAGATTTGTACCTATGACACTGGCTATCCTTGGCTTCTGAAGGCATCTGTGTTGGCACCATGTTCATATGTGCCCGTATTGCTGAGAAACATGAAATATGCAAATGAGCCTCTAGGAGCAACGGGGGCGTTGTCATTACACCTAGAGACTCGGCTCTCTGTGCAACTGCCACACCCTCTGCACTTTGATAGACAGGGCCAGACGTGATGATATTTTCACTGCCGGGCCCTCTCAAAGTGCAAAGGAAGCATTAATAGGACATCTGTTTTTTGTGGAACATAAGGATACGGCATGCTCATGGAGTCATTTCCATTTTTTGTGGCCCTGTTGAAGTGAATAGTTTCGCATACGGGCTGCAAAAAAAAATAATAATGGAACGGAACAGAATCAAAATACGTTAGTGTGCATGGGCCCCTATATTCATTATGGACAGCACTTCTCGGATTACACATGGATGTGCTGCCGATAGTAGGGCCGGCAATTATACAAGCCAATTATCGCGAACGAGAGTTCCTATGAGCGCTTGCTTTTCCTGTAATTGTGAAGTCTAATACGTCCTTAAAGGGGTTGTCTCACTTTAGTAAGTGGCATTTATCATGTAGAGAAAGTTAATACAAGGCACTTACTAATGTATTGTTATTATTCATATTGCTTCCTTTGCTGGCTGGATTCATTTTTCCATCACATTATACACTGGTCGTTTCCATGGTTATGACCACCCTGCAATCCATCAGTGGTGGTCGTCCTTGCACACTGTATAGGGCTGGCCCCATGCATGCGTATCTGCTCTGCAGCGGTGGCTGTAACCTCGGGATACAAGCTGTGTATAATGTGATGGTTAAATGAATCCAAATGCCGTTTGCTGAAGTCAGATGACCCCTTTTAGGACATAAGCCTCGCTGAGGACAGGGACAGCATTGTACAGCATAGTAACCCTATGGAGGAATCCTTGAGCCGCTGTATTTAGCGATGCAATTTCCTTTGTGGATCAATAAAGTTGTATAGTATTGTATATAAATAAAAATGAAAAAATAAGAGGAAATGCAGAAAAGTGTAGAAAATGTAGGAAGCACGCGAGTCACTGAGTCCAGGCCCAAAGCGAGTAAAGCACTGGAGCCTGTGGGGTCAGCACTAACCATGCCGGGCGGGATGGAGGGAAATCCAGACGGAGACAAAGGGAGGTCCACTATGGGGAGGAGAGGACGGAAAGCTAAGGTAGGGGTGGATGTAAATGAGGAGGAACAAAGATGTCACAGGACAGACAAAAGCAGAGCCGGGTGCGGAGAGGTACAAGCCGACAAAAGAAAGGCACTTCCCGAAAGAAGCAGAGCAAACAGTGGAGGAGCTGAAAGCATCCACAGCCATGTTACGTATATTCAATAAAGAATAAAGGGGTATTCCGGCAACAAATTATTAGATTGGATGGAGTCTCACTGCGGGGCCCCCCACTGGTTACAGAGCAGGGGTCCTTTGCCCCTTCCATATGAATGGAGTGGTGGTTCAGCATGTACGCTGCAGCCACATTTATCTCAATGGGGCTGCAATTACTGCACATAAGGGTCCATTCACACGTCCGTTGTTTCTTTCCTGATCCCGTTTTTTGCGGAACAGATCTGGACCCATTCATTTTCAATGGGTCTTGAAAAAAAATCGGACAGCACAATGTCAGATTTTTTTTCAGGACCCATTGAAAATTAATGGGTACAGATCTGGTCCGCAAAAAACGGAACAGATCAGGAAAGAAACAACGGACGTGTGAATGGACCCTAAGGGTCCATTCACGCGACGGTATTTCTGGGTCCATATCCGTTTGGCAATTTTGCAGAATGGGTGCGGACCCATTGATTTCAATGGGGCAGCAAAACATGCGGACCTCGCTCTGTGCGCTGTCCGTATCTATAGTTCCGTTCCGCGGCCCCGCAAGAAATGATAGGGCATGTCCTATTCTTGTCCGCAATCGCAGACTAGAATAGGCATTTTTATCATAGGGCTGGCTGTGTGCGGACCGCAAACTGGAACGCACACAGCCAGTACCCGTATTTTGCGGATCTGCAATTCAAAGACCGCAAAACACGGTCGTGGGAATGGACCCTTTTTTATTATTAGACTTGAGTGAAGCGACTTTTGGATCATAGATTCGAAGTCGATTCGTTCAGAAACTTTGATGTTAATGCTGTTTCCGTACAGCATTAAAATGTATTGGCTCCATGGAGCCAACCTCCGTCTCGCCCGAGGTCACATGACACTTCCTTGAATTACTATTGTATTCCTATCTGCGTATTTAAAAACTGTTTTAAATAGTAATTCAAGTCGGCTTCAGTAGTGGCTGGTACCTCGGTACCAAAGCCCATTTTGGATTCCTAGTTTACAGGGGTTCTCCGGGAAAAAAGAAAATGAAAATACTTAAATATTACGTTATTATAAATATATTCCCAAATACCTTTCATTAGTTATAATGGCTCACTTTTTCTAGGGAGCAATCATTAGGAGAAATAAAATGGCCGCCGTCCTATCAGTACACACAAAACCTGTCCTAATTAGTGATGAGCAGCAGGGGCAATATATTCTAATTCGCAATATTTCGTGAATATTTGGTAGAATATTCGCGAATTCGAGATTATTTTCTTGATCGTGAAAAATTGGCAATGTAATATTCGTGTAATGCGCTCGAAATACAGGCGTGGGTCACTATAGCTACATTTTATAAGCTGCTAGAAGTTTCCTGAGACTGGAGAAAATGGTTGGCACGGCAGAACATTACAATAGCTTTATATGCAGATAGAGTGCTCCAATATATTCACGATTGCGCTAATCGGCAATTAATGATGCAAATATTTTGGCGCAAGTATTGTTGTGAACTTGTGACATCACAGCACTATGTCTGTAGCATGTACTGTATGTATGGACAGCAGAACCTATCAGCTACACTATATCACTATCTAACCTACACTGACTATCTCCCACTAACTATCTGTATTATATAATCTATCTAACTAAGGGCTCTTTTACACTTGCGTTATGGTCTTCCGTCATAGAGTTCCGTCGTCGGGGCTCTATGCCGGAAGAATCCTGATCAGTTTTATCCTAATGCTTTCTGAATGGAGATAAATCCGTTCAGGATGTCTTCAGTTCCGGAACGGAACGTTTTTTGGCCGGAGAAAATACTGCAGCATGCTGCGCTTTTTGCTCCGGCCCAAAAAAACTGAAGACTTGCCGCAAGGCCGGATCCGGAATGAATGCCTATTGAAAGGCATTGATCCGGATCCGGCCTTAAGCTAAACGTCGTTTCGGCGCATTGCCGGATACGACGTTTAGCTTTTTCTGAATGGTTACCATGGCTGCCGGGACGCTAAAGTCCTGGCAGCCATGGTAAAGTGTAGCGGGGAGCGGGGGAGCAGTATACTTACCATCCGTGCGGCTCCCGGGGCGCTCCAGAGTGACGTCAGGGTGCCCCAGGCGCATGGATGACGTGATCGCATGGCACGTCATCCATGCGCATGGGGCGCTCTGACGTCATTCTGGAGCGCCCCGGGAGCCGCGCGGATGGTAAGTATACCGCTCCCCGCTCCTACTATGGCAACCAGGACTTTAATAGCGTCCTGGGTGCCATAGTAACACTGAAAGCATTTTGAAGATGGATCCGTCTTTAAATGCTTTCAGTACACTTGCGTTTTTCCGGATCCGGCGTGTAATTCCGGCAAGTGGAGTACACGCCGGATCCGGACAACGCAAGTGTGAAAGAGGCCTAAGTATCTAATGTAATTAAACAGTGAAGCACAGAGCACAGCAATGACACTGCTGTCTCTCGCTCTCTCAGAACTCCATAAAACTACAGAATTTGGCTGCTGGGGAGGTTCTTATATAGTAAGGGGCAGGCAACTTTCCTATTGGTTGC
Source organism: Bufo gargarizans (assembly GCF_014858855.1). Taxonomy (NCBI): domain Eukaryota; kingdom Metazoa; phylum Chordata; class Amphibia; order Anura; family Bufonidae; genus Bufo; species Bufo gargarizans. The sequence continues at coordinate 661,139,355 of NC_058081.1, read as the reverse complement.
TAGGGATGTTGCTAAGCTCAGACAAAGACATTGCAGCCTTCTCATTGGCCCACAAGCAAGAAGGGAGGTTACTGATGAAAAAAAAATCTAGAATATTCGAATTTACGAATACTGTATATATCACTATATTCTAAATATTCGTGAATTCTCGAAGTGACGATATTCACGATTAATATTCACTATTTGAATATTCGAGCCCAACACTAGTCCTAATCACACAGGAGGACAAGTTACTTCAGAGCAGTGAGCTACAGAGCTGCCTCATCCTCCTCTCTGCTCTACCTGTCAGGGATTATGATCCTGAATACAGATGATAAGATCTTCAGCTGAATCTCTGTAGGAATGGAGTTCATGAGGAGACATGAAGTACAGAGAGGACAGACTGTGGTAATGGAGACTGCATACAAGCGCTGCTGCTCATTAACCATATCCCAACCCTCCTCTCTGTATATCATGTCTCCTTATGACCCCCAATCCTACAGAGATTCAGCTGAAGATCATATTAAACTTTATTCAGGATAATAATCCCTGACAAGCAGAGAGGAGGATGAGGCAGCTCTTTAGCTCAGTGTTGTGAAGTAACTTGTCCTGCTGTGTGATTAGGACAGGTTTTGTATGTACTAATAGGACAACGGCCATTTTATTTCTCCTTAAATTTAAGCATTTTCATTTTCTTACTTCCCAGAGAACCCCTTTAAATTGTTTTTAAATAGGCAAATAGAGACTTCAGGCGAGACGAAATTTGGCTGCACCGAGCCAATACATTTTTTTAATGCTGTACGGAAACAGTATTAACATCAAAGTTTTTGAACAAATCGACTTTGAATCTATGATCCAAAGGTCGATTCGCTCAAGCGTAATTATTATTATCTATTTGAAGGCGCCATTAGTTCCACACAAACATAATATAAAAATGCAAGAAATTATGAACAGACCGGTACAGGGGGGAGACTTGTACTGTGGTTGTATCTATGGTACCACACACATAACTCATGCTCTCCTTGGCCTCCACCACGTGTGAGGATTGCTTGAGAAGTGGCATGTTGCTTCCTTCAAGCAGATTTGCGGGTGGTTTTCCATAGCAGTTGAGGAGGAGGAGGTGTATCTAGAGTGTATTTGTCGCTATTTCCGCCATCAAAATCGACCTGTTTTCTGCCGGTGACACTGTTACTGGTCTACCACTGATTTCTCTGCTGACAATGTTGCAGTGTGAACCTCGTCTTAGGACTTTCCCTTCACTGACAGCTGAACCCCTCTTGAGACTGCACTAGGTGAGCTGCTAATTAGTGCTGCCGGGTTTAAGGGCTCACGCACACGACCGTTATTGCTTTGTGGTCCGCAAATTGCATATCCACAAAACACGGATACCCGTGTGCATTCTCGATTTTGCAGAACGAAACAGCCGGCCCCTAATAGAACTGACATGTTCTATTTTTTCGTGGAATGGCCATGTGGACGTACGGACACGGAATGCACACGGAGTCATTTCCTCTTTTTGCAGCTCCATTGAAGTGAATGGTTCCGCATACGGGACGCACAAAAAAAAAAACCAGAACAGACAGAAAAAAATATGTTTGTTTGTGTGCGACACTGGTCGTAGCCGGGATCGCTGCATAGAGGTGATCACATAGGAATGAATGGGATCACCGCGACAGTTGCAAGAAATGCATCATGGCTGGTCTTCTTGGGGAAAAATTATCAAAACATAGTTACCACACGTGTACTCTATATATACCATAAGTGAGATTTATCAAAACTGGAGTAAAGGAAAACTGGCTTAGTTGCCCATAGCAACCAATTAGAGCCCACCTTTCATTTTCTAAAGGAGCTCTGAAAAATGGAAGGTGGAATTTGATTGGTTTAAAAATCTCCCCCATTGTTCCATCATTTTGTATGTATTATATAAAGCACTTCGGCCACCTGTAGCAAATGCAAGTCCACACCGGGGGCTCTGCTGAAAGGGGTTGTCCTACGAAAAATATTCTACAGTTTTCAAACCACCACCTGGATCTGAATACTTTTATAATTGCATGTAATTAAAAATGTTGTATAGCTACTGAATTATTCAGTAAAATGTATTTGTATAGTGCCACTTAACCAGCTCAGCCCCCCTAGCTTAAACCCCCTTAATGACCAGACCACTTTTTACCATTCTGCACTACACTACTTTCACCGTTTATTGCTCGGTTATACAACTTACCACCCAAATGAATTTTACCTCCTTTTCTTGTCACTAATAGAGCTTTCATTTGGTGGTATTTCATTGCTGCTAACATTTTTACTTTAATTGATAGTAATCGAAAATGACCGAAATGTTTGCAAAAAAAAGATTTTTTTCACTTTCTGTTGTAAAATTATTCAAATAAAACTATATTTCTATATAAATTTTTCTCTAAATTTATTGTTCTACATGTCTTTGATAAAAAAAAATCCAATAAGTGTATATTTATTGGTTTGGGTAAAAATTATAGCGTTTACAAACTATGGTGCAAAAAAATTAATTTACGCACTTTGACTTTCTGAGCACCTGTCATGTTTCCTGAGGTTCTACAATGCCCAGACAGTAGAAACTAGGGATCGACCGATATTGATTTTTTAGGGCCGATACCGATAATTTGTGAACTTTCAGGCCGATAGCCGATAATTTATACCGATATTCTGGGAATTTTCATTTTTGAAAAAAAATAAAAAATTCCCACAAATCTGCTGAAAATTAATGTTTATTGTTAATGTGTATTTTTTATTTTTTTTGTAAATCTTTCTTTTTCATTTATTATTAATATTTTGGTGTTTTTATAACTTTTTTTTTTTAACTAACTTTTAGCCCCCTTAGGGACTAGAACCCTTGTCCTATTCACCCTGATAGAGATCTATCAGGGTGAATAGGAGCTCACACTGTCCCTGCTGCTGTGTTCTTTGTGCACACAGCAGAATGGAGCTTATCATGGCAGCCAGGGCTTCAATAGCGTCTTGGCTGCCATGGTAACCGATCGGAGCCCCAGCATTACACTGCTGGGGCTCCGATCGGAGGAGCAAGGGAGAGGGGATCCTGTGGAGGGGCGCACTGCGACTGGGGTGGGGGGGCCCTATGCGCCACCACTGGGGGGGGGGCGCACTGCGCCACCAATGTCTGATTTGGGGGGGCGCAATGCGCCACCAATGAAGCTTAATCTCACATTTATTCATATACAGGAGGCCGGAGCTGGCTGCAGGATCACATAGCCGGCTCCCGACCTCTATGAGCAGTAGCTGCGATCCGCGGCACCTGAGGAGTTAACTACCGCGGATCGCAGCTACAGCTCATAGAGGTCGGGAGCCGGCTATGTGATCCTGCAGCTCCCGCCTCCTGTATATGAATGAATGATAGATTAATCTTCATTGGTGGAGCAGTGGCCATAGCTCCTCCCCTCCTCCTGTCCCCTGTCCTCTCATTGGCGGCAGCGGCAGCAGCACAGGGGGAGGAGACACTGCTCCTTCTCCCCTGTGCTGCTAAGGGGAACACGGAGAGCGCTGTCAGCAGCGCGATCTGTGTTCCCATACACTATCGGAATATCGGCAAAATAGATGCCGATACCGATAGTGTTCAAAATCCTGAATATCGGCCGATAATATCGGTAAATCCGATAATCGGTCGATCCCTAGTAGAAACACCCCACAAATTACCCCATTTCGGAAAGTAGACACCCTAAGGTATTCGCTGATGGGCATAGTGTGTTCATGGAAGTTTTTATTTTTTGTCACAAGTTAGCGGAAATGGATTTTATTTAATTTTTTCTTACAAAGTCTCATATTCCACTAACTTGTGACAAAAAATAAAATTTTACATGAACTCGCCATACCCCTCACGGAATACCTTGGGGTCTCTTCTTTCCAAAATGGGGTCACTTGTGGGGTATTTATACTGCCCTTGCATTTTAGGGGCCCTAAAGCGTGAGAAGTAGTTTGGAATCCAAATGCGTAAAAATGCCCTGTGAAATCCTAAAAGTACTCATTGGAATTTGGGCCCCTTTGCGCACCTAGGCTGCAAAAAAGTGTCACTCATGTGGTATCGCCGTACTCAGGAGAAGTAGGGCAATGTGTTTTGGGGTGTATTTTTACATATACCCATGCTGGGTGAGAGAAATATCTCTGTAAATGACAACTTTTTACATTTTTTTTATACAAAGTTGTCAATTTACTGAGATATTTCTCTCACCCAGCATGGGTATATGTAAAAATACACCCCAAACCACATTGCCCTACTTCTCCTGAGTACGGCGATACCACATGTGTTACATTTTTTGCAGCCTAGGTGCGCAAAGGGGCCCAAATTTCAATGAGTACCTTTTTGGAGGGCATTTTTAGGCATTTGGATTCCAAACTACTTCTCACGCTTTAGGGCCCCTAAAATGCCAGGCCAGTATAAATACCCCACATGTGACCCCATTTTGGAAAGAAGACACCCCAAGGTATTCTGTGAGGGGCATGGCGAGTTCATAGAAGTTTTTTTTTTTGGTACAAGTTAGTGGAAAATGATTATTATTTTTTTTTTTCTTACAAAGTCTCATATTCCACTAACTTATGACAAAAAATAAAATTTTACATGAACTCGCCATACCCCTCACAGAATACCTTGGGGTGTCTTCCAAAATGGGGTCACATGTGGGGTATTTATACACCCCTGGAATTTTAGGGGCCCTAAAGCGTGAGAAGAAGTCTGGAATCCAAATGTCTAAAAATGCCCTCCTAAAAGGTACTCATTGGAATTTGTGCCCCTTTGTGCACCTAGGCTGCAAAAAAGTGTCACACATGTGGTATCGCCGTACTCAGGAGAAGTAGGGCAATGTGTTTTGGGGTGTATTTTTACATATACCCATACTGTGTGTGAGAAATATCTCTGTAAATGACAACTTTTTAAAACATTTTAGACAAAGTTGATAATTTACTGAGATATTTCTCTCACCCAGCATGGGTATATGTAAAAATACACCCCAAACCACATTGCCCTACTTCTGAGTACGGCGATACCACATGTGTGAAATTTTTTTGCAGCCAAGATGCGCAAAGGGGCCCAAATTCTAATGAGTACCTTTAGGATTTCACAGGGCATTTTTACGCATTTGGATTCCGTGAGGGGTATGGCGAGTTCATGTGAGATTTTATTTTTTGTCACAAGTTAGTGGAATATGAGACTTTGTAAGAAAAAATAAATAATCTATTTCCGCTAACTTGTGCCAAAAAAAAAATCTTCTATGAACTCGCCATGCCCCTCAAAAGTGATCTTTATAGCGCCGCAGCGATTTTACGGTGTTTTTGCAGTGATCAGAAAAAAAATTCTGTCACTGCGATGGGGCGGACTGAACGCAAGTTTGCGCACAAGATCAGGCCTGATCGGGCAAACACTGCGTTTTTTGTAGAGCCTATAGAACATGTCCTATTCTTGTCCGCAATTGCGGACAAGAAAAGGCATTTTCTATATAGTTCTGGCAATGTGCGGATCCGCAAAATGCGGAAAGCACATTGCCGGTGTCTGTGTTTTGCGGATCCGCAAAACACATACGGACGTCTGAATGGAGCCTTACAGGGGGGTGATCAATGACAGGGGGGTGATCAGGGAGTCTGTATGAGGTGCTCAGGGGTTAATAAGTGACAGGGGGGGTGTAGTGTGGTGATTGGTGCTACTTACAGAGCTGCCTGTGTCCTCTGGTGGTCGATCCAAACAAAAGGGACCACCAGAGGACCAGGTAGCAGGTATATTAGACGCTGTTAACAAAACAGCGTCTAATATACCTTTTTGGGGTTAAAAAACTCGCATCTACAGCCTGCCAGCGAATGATCGCTGCTGGCAGGCTGTAGATTAACTCCTGAGATGCGCGTCGCTGTGAACGGAGCATGGACACGCCTCCTGAGCTGTGATAGGGAGAACATGGACATGCCTTCTGAGCTGTGATAGGGAGAACATGGACACGCCCCCTGAGCTGTGATAGGGAGCGCATGGACACGCCCCCTGAGCTGCAGCAGAAAAGACACGCCCCTTGAGCTGCCAGCTTGATACAAATCTAGCAGAGCAATGAATGAGATCTCTGGATCTATGTGAGGTACAGGGCCGGTTCTAGCTTTGTTAGAAAGGGGTTGTCATGTACTATATGATGACTAAGTGTCATTTTTTCCATAATTCATGGGATAACCCCTTTGAGGGTTCACCCCCTTTGAGGGTTCATGATGTGTTTTGCGGTCCGAAAAAACAGATCCGCAAAAAATACGGATGATGTCCATGTGCATTAGGTATTTTGCGTTCAGTTTTATATGCAATAGAGGAAATAGGGGTTCTTAAAGGGGTTATTCAATGATTAATGTAAAGAAATGACACTCAGACATCATATAGAACATGACAATCTCTTTCTAACAAAGCTAGAACCAGCCCTGTACCTCACATGGATCCAGAGATCTCCCCATTCATTGCTCTGCTAGATTTATATCAAGCTGTCAGCTCAGGGGGAGTGTCTTTTCTGCTGCAGCTCAGGGGGCGTGTCTCAGCTCTCCCTATCACAGCTCAGGAGGCAGTTGAAGGATGGAACTGAGCATGTGCGGCCTTCTCAGTGAGGTGGACAGAGAAGTAAGAAGAAGAAAAAAACAGCAGGTGGCGCTATACAGATACATTTTATTGAATAACAGTGGCTATGCTAAATTTTTAATTACATATAATTATAAAAATATATAGATCGAGGTGCTGGTTTGAAAACTAGAATATTTTTTGTTGGACAACCCCTTAAATGTGGACCCCAGGGAAGCCATGTGCTTAGAGGGGCTTATCAGCAGGTCAGTGCTGTATCTATAGATGGTGGCCATTTTTTGACCATTATCTTGTAGCTATGTAATTGTGCATTAATTAGTCAGAACAAAAAATTTATTTTCCAGCTCGCCATATGTTCTTACTTTGTTCTGCTTGAAATCTTATATTTTTAATACACAATTTATTTTGCCATATGACATCTGAGACAGATCGCACGTCTATCACTGAGAGAGAACTGAAGTGGCACGTAATGTTTATAGAAGAACTGAGCAAAGTTACCTCGTAGGAATCAACATTTTTCCATGTTTCATTGAGTCATTGTATAAAACAATCCTCAGTTTGACCATATTGCTCAAGCTCCGCTTCAGTATCAAAATACAGCGGTCCCTCAAGTTACAATATTAATTGGCTCCAGGACGACCATTGTATGTTGAAACCATTGTAACTTGAGTAATCGGTTCCAAAGCCCCAAAAGGTCAGATTTAAGAAAAAAAGGCAGATAAATAAGGCAGATAAAACAAGTCCTTAGATATAACAGTCAGGAATAGCTGCTAACTGGCAACTAATACAGATATCTTACCAGAGAAGTGACCTTGATTGGTTGGATCTGAGTCGGAGACATTGTATGCTGAGTCTATTCTCCACTTACGATGCATCAGAAAAGACCATTGTATGCTGAAAAGATTGTATCCTGAGGGATCACTGTACAAGGGCTATTCTATGGAATGTATTATTGTGCAATGAAGAGGGCATGTACATGCAATAAAAATACTGTAGGGTATTTTATGTACATTACATTTTCCTCTCTGGTAGCGCCCCCTGCTGTTTCTTCTTCTGGTCCACCTTCTCCTGCATTTAGTGGTGGACTGACATGCTCAGTAGCTTCCCTCCTCCCTTCATCCCCCCAGTCAAAGTGAAGCAGGTACAGACACCTTTCATTCATTCATCCCTACTTCTAAATTTATAGAAATATATAGTTATATCTCTCTAGTTATTGGAGAGGAAATTTTGGGGGCATTACACACCATAGGTATATCTGGGGCTATATGTGAGGGACTGTTTTCTATGCAGACGAGGAAGGGGTTAACATGAGCTAATGGCAGTGCATCCAGGGAAATTCAGGTACACAGTTGTCTCATGTGAGCTAATACCCACCCATAGAAAGGGGAGAAAGTTCTCCAGATAAGGGCACTTTCACACTAGCGTTTTTCTTTTCCGGCGCTGAGTTCCGTCCTAAGGGCTCAATACTGGAAAAGAACTGATCAGTTATATCCTAATGCATTCTGAATGCAGAGCAATCCGCTCAGGATGGATCAGGATGTCTTCAGTTCAGTCACTGAACGGCATTTTGGACGGAGAAAATACCGCAGCATGCTGCGGTACTATCTCCGTCCAAAATTTTGGATCAGTTGCCGGAATGCCGGCATTAATTTACATTGAAATGTATTAGTGCCGGATCCTGCATTAAAAATACCGCAATGCCGGATCCGTCCTTCCGCATGCGCAGACCGGTAAAAATGTGAAAAAAAAATTGAAACGGATCAGTTTGTCCGTATGACAAACAGAGAGGCGAATCCGTTCTTGCAATGCATTTGTTAGACGGATCCGGATTCGTCTACAAATATTGTTTGTTTGCATGCAGATTGCCGGATCACTCTGCCGCAAGTGTGAAAGTAGCCTAAGTGAGTAAAAACGTTTTTAAATTCATAGGATAAACTTAAAAAAAAAATAAGATCAAATTTTCACCCAGAACAGCGCCACTCTCGTCAGTGGACTGTCTCAGGTATTGCAGTGTCCCTACAGACTAAAGGCTCAAGCACACGACCGTATGTATTTTGCGGTCCCCAAAAAACTGATCCGCAAAAATACGGATGACGTCCGTGTGCATTCCGTATTTTGCGGAACGGAACAGCTGACCCCTAACAGAACAGTCCTATCTTACATGTTCTATTTTTTGGTGGAGCGTAAATATGGACAAACGGAAAGGGAATGCACATGGAGTAACTTAAGTTTTTTTTTAGATGAATGGTTCTGCATACGGTCTGCAAAAAAACCCGGAACGGACATGGAAAGAAAATACGTTCGTGTGCATGAGCCCTAAGACTTTACCCAATCAGTACCCAGTTGTCATTTTATTTACACATTTCCCGGAATAATAATAGAGGAATGCCAAAATACGTGGGGAATATAGGCATTTGCTAAACCAGACATGTTTGCTTTGCTGAAAGGCCTTCATTAGGCTTAGTTTAAATCTCCGTTAGGCCAGTTTCACACCGGCATTTATCTTTTCCAGCAGGGGAACAGCCTGCCGGATCCGTACTACAGTGTGCGCACGCAGCGTTTTTTGTCCGCAAGTGTTATGGTTATAGTGACACCCATGGCGGCTATCTGCTGGAGAAATAGTGCTGCATGCAGAAAGCCAGCATTTATGCCGACATCCTGCTGGATCCCAATACAGTGAAGGGAGATCCGGGGGTGCCCAGCTGTGCCAGATACGGTAAAGACTCATGCACACGAACACGTGTGGCCCATGCTGCGGACTGCAAATAGCGGTCCGCAATGCACGGGTACTGTCTGTGTGCCTGCCGTTTGCTGATTCACTTGAATGAGTCCGCGATCTGCAAGATTCAGTCTGCCCCACAAAAAATGGAGCATGTTCTATTTTTTTGCAGTGCAGAGGCATGGACCGAAATCTCACGTAAGTGGAGTGCCTCCGTGGACTTCCGCTCCGTACCTTGCGGATTGCGGACCCATTCAAGTGAATGGGTCCAGATCAGTGATACGGAGAGCACATGGCCATTGCCCGTATATTGCGAAGCCGCTGTTCGCGCACCGCAATACGGGCACAGGCCGCACACGTTTGCGTGCATGAGCCCTAACTCTACTAGTCCTCTGCTGGAACAGGCTACCGGAGTTACCTAATGGACATGTGAATGAAGCCTTATCGAGAACCAGATGCTTTATTAGGACTCACTGATGTCATAGAGGGGGAAGGCGCCTGCACAGGACCCTCTTCTAGATACCAGCGGCTTCCATTCTTCTAAAATTGGCCACTCATTTGTATGGTCCCAGCAAACGTTCTCCAGCAGGAATGGTGCACTACCATGGGTTCACACATCAATCAGCTCGCTGGTGTGGCCGATGCCATGTGTCACTCCTTGCTTACCTCCTTCACTGCTCACCAGATCCCCGGCTAGTCTTCTCCAGGCCACCACTGTTCTTCTTCTCTTTATGCCATTGTTAGTTGTGCATGAACTTCCGTGTCTTAAAGGGCCAGTGGCCATCTCTCTGGGCCAAACAGTAAGGACCAGTAAGGTTTGCCTCTGTCCTAATATTCTGAGTATTATGATGCTGACTGTCTAATGCCTGCCCTGTCCTTCTGCCCCTGACCTGGCTTCTTCCTGCCTGACCACCGTTGTTACCTGCTGCCCTGGTACCACAGATCGCTGTGTTCAGTCCTAATACACGTAGTGACCCGAGGACTTCCTGCGGGAAAGGTCATACCTCCTCCCTTGGATTGTAGGGTGAAAAACTCACAATCCCTAAGACTAGTTTTACATCTGCGGCAGGTATTCCGGAGGTCCGGCTGCAATCTGGCAAAAATGCAGGGAATTGGCTGGAAAGAAACTGCTGCACGCTGCGGTTAGTGTCCGACATTCTCTTCCAAAACTGGCGGCCGCATCTCAATGCTGCAGATGTGAAAGTAGCCTTAGGCCTCTTGCACACCACCGTATGGCATTTTCCGTTTTTTGCAGAACGGAACAGCTGGCCCCTAATAGAACAGTACTCTCCTTGTCCGTTATGCGGACAATAATAGGACATGTTCTATCTTTGAACAGAACGGAAAAACGGAAATGGAATGCATACAGAGTACATTGAAATGAATGGACCGTATACAGAACGCAAAAAACAGAACGGGAAACGGAAAAAAAAATAATTTTGTGCAAGAGGCCGTAGACTCCGCTCCTTGGTTCACAAAACATTTGCGCTTCGTCCATTGTCACATATTGTAGTGTATTCCCAATTATTTCATTTAGTTTGTGTCTTGCAGCAGTGCGCACTTACAGGTAAGATCCATCTACAAAGGGTTTCGATGTAATTCAGGCAATTTAAGAAACTGATTTCCATTTTATTTTTAATAAGTCTATTTTTGTAATCATCTGTGCAATTAAATTTTTTTCCAGTCTAATCGTGTTTTAATTTGAATTCTGCAAGGGCACACGTAAATGTATAATGGGTCAAACGGAAAACCGTATTCCGCTAGAATTGGGTAACATTGTCATAATCAACAACGTGGGGTCTGTAGCTGTTTACAAGAAATGTCCTGAAAAATATACAATGAATCTATTAATTTGTTTCAGACAAGATCCAAATTACCCTTGAAGGAATTGTTCAGGTTCTAGATTTTGATTACCTATCCTGAGGAAAGATAACCACAGTGGAACCTGCTGGAGACAGACATCTCTGACCACTGTTTGGTGGCCATGCCGGGCTACTGCAGTCAGCTCCCATGCAAGCTGGACCCCCACACATCTTATACTGATTCTAAAGATAAGTCATCAATATCTAGAGCTTGGGCAGCCCCTTTAAAGTATTGTCTGGCCATTAGCTTAAGAGCATATCTTAGGGCTCTTTCACGCTAGCGTTTCTATTTTCCGGTATTGAGATCCGTCTTAGGGTCTCAATACCGGAGAAAAATGCTTCTGGTTTGTCTCCCTTCATTGTCAATGGGGACAAAATGTAACTGAACGGAATGTTCCAAAATGCATTCCGTTCCGTTTGTTTTGCGTTCTCATACCGGAGAGCAACCACAGCATGCTGCAGTTTGCTTTCCGTCCTGGGTTGTAGAGAAAAACTAATCCGACATGACCCACGATGAAAGTCAATGGAGACGGATCCGTTTTCTCTGACACAATAGAGAACAGATCCGTCCCCCATTGACTTTCAATGGAGTTCATGACGGATCCTTCTTGGCTATGTTAAAGATAATACAACCAGGTCTGTTCATAACGGATGCAGACGGTTGTATTATCAGTAACGGAAGCGTTTTTTGCTGAACCCTGTCGGATCCTGCAAAAACGCAAGTGTGAAAGTAGCCTTAGGCTACGTTCACACCATCTGTAACCAGATCTGCCAGGCTCTTCCGGCAGAGAACAGCCTGATGGAGTTCACAGGATCCCGAATTGCGTATACTGCTGTTCTCCGCAGGACCCCATGGACTATAATGGGAGCCGGCAGGGATCCGACTGCATGAAGTTTCGGAAAGAACATTGCGTGTACTCATACCGGAAAGCAGCTGGATCCCACTATAGTCTCTGATGTCTGGTGGTGAATGGCAGTATCCGTCAACGCCGCGTCCGGTGAACTCCTGCAGGCTTTTGGATCAGGTTGCCGGTGATGTGAACGTAGCCTAAGCCAGTTACTACAGGTGATGATTATCTCTTTTACATCTGAGATCTTGCCACTTTGCAGCATTTTAGCTTATTTCCACTAGGGATGAGCTGTGATCTGTGACTGCAGTGTCTACAGGGAGTCTGGGGTAGTCTGAGACACGCATCCTATCTCATCATTGGCTCAGGCTTCTGTTTTCTCCCTCCCCCTGCAGCTCTGCCTGATCATATTGGCTGCTAATGCCATCGCTCTTCCCCATACAGATAGACATTGTGTCTACACGATCTGCTGCCAGTAAACACCACCGGATTGCCTGATGAACGAGCGTTTGGCTCATTCATTGGGTAATCGGCAGTACGTTTTCACCACCAGATCTTTTCAGTTCCCAGCCAGTGTAAAGGGAACTTTAGAAACCATCTACTTGAAGCAGGACTGAATTCACACACTCCACTAGCTTGTTTGCTACTGACCTCTCATCATCACCAAGAGCGTCTGCATTGGTGCCGCGAGAGAGCCCATTGGAGACACCAATAGCAAACAGTAGTGTTCAGTGATGAAAGCAGGTCCTGCCTTGGTATTAATGATGGCTGCACCCGGGCTGGAGAGCGCCTGTTGCCATCCGGCATAGTTCAGAGAGCTGAATATCAACAAATGCCAGGTGGCTGATTAAAAAAGCAAAATACACACTTTTGCCCACTGGCATGTCCATGTTCATCTGAAGAAGGGGTTGGACCCTGATACACATTATGTATGGAAAAAATAAAGAAAATCTTGGATGTGAGTTGACAAGATCTTGTGTTTGGCTTTTTTAAATGGCCACTTGGCGAGTGTTGATATTCAGCTTTTCCATAGGTCCTCAAGGCCCTGAAACGAACCCTGCGGCGACCAAGGCCATCAACTACATGTATGCTTATATAGTTGTGACCTTGCACAACAATATAAGGCAAAAGCACAACTTAATTGTGTTTACCTGTGACACCTGTGCCTTAGACGTTACCTCTGTATGTAGTGCTAGGAGCTGTTTTTGTCTTACGGTCATATTGCACAGACACACAGGACCAACACCTGGCGTGAGGCTCCATTACCTACTATAGCCGTTCTAATCTGATATTCTCGAAGGGAGGATTGCCCAACCTTTGGTATGTCCAGGACATCATGGAACCAGTCCTACTGTCTCTTTTGACTCACTTAGGAGACGTGGTGTTCCAACACCCACTCACTGTACCTTGAATTGCTGCACAACGTGCTCTTCAGGGTATCCAGCAGCTCCCTTGCTCAGCTCAATGACCAGATCTCCCCATCGAGAATGTTCGGGACTGGATGGGGCGACTGATCTCCCATGAACAGCAGACAACATCCAGCTGGGCTGAACTATGGGTCGAAGTGGAAAGAGCTTGGCATATCATACCACAGGAGCAGTGTTGGACTAGGGAACTTAGGGCCCACCAGTAAAATTTATTTTGGGGGCCCACCGTACGGACACATTGAAATATAATAAATAATCTAACAAGTTTTTTCTATGAACATAGGCTGGTTGAGGTGCTGTACATTGAATATATGTATGTGGTGCAGTAAGTCTACTGTGTTATGTGCCACTTGTGCAGGGGGTGGGAGACTAGGGGACCCACCTCGCTCAGGGGCCCACCAGGGGATTCCCCTGCATAGGAGGACATCCATCGTCTGTATGATCATCACCATGCCAGAGTGGCATCCGGTATAACAGCAAGGAGAAGATACTACCCAGTATTAATGTGACCCTGCCTCAATATATACCCTCCTGCAGAACCCAATATACAGGGTGCACCACCATTACCAATCTCAGTTGAATCACATTACGTTTTCCAGGTGTTCATTTTTCTTTTTCTGCTGGTATACTTTATATGAATACCCATAAAACACTAGACCAAACCAATGAGTAATAATATTTTTTTCATCTTTGTATCCCTGCTTTCTAAACGACCCCTAAAGGCCATTATTTAACTCGGAGCTTCCTGCAATTTCATTCCTGTTACTCCTCATTCACACCTATCTATTTTAATGCCCTTTACATGTGCTAATAAATGCATGAAGAAATGCATTAAAATGGATATCATGGCTTTCTATGCGTAGAGCCTCTCCTCGTTCTCATGCCACCAGTACAACAGTTTATATTGTACTGGAAAAAAAAAAAGTCAACGCGTGATAAATGCAGGCTTTCATTTTATGTATTAGTTTTCACTTTTTTCTTCAAGTTTATGAACAAGTCCTTTGATTTGAATGGAATTACTACAATAAAATCCATTGCTATTTGTTCTCCATTCTTCAGATTGACGATTCCCTGAAATTCCTTCAGGGGTCTTCTCTATTCTAGGGTGGGAAAGTACAAAGCTGGACAGTAGTCTTTGGTGAAACCAAAACTATCTAAGAAATGCTTTAATGAAAATGTGAACTATTTTCTGTGTGGCCCCAATGATGGGAACACAGACATGAAAAACATCCTTTTCATGCAGAGCGTGGTGTGCCATTATGTAGTGCCCCAGGCCTGGGGGTACTACAATTTTATATTGTTATGCATTTTACTGTTTGTTTCCTGGCCATTACTACCAGCAAGGAAGGAATGGGAAAGGTTGGCAGGAACAGGGTTAACCACCCTTTTGCTCTCCTCTTGGTAGAAGTGGGATGGTTCTGCTTCCTGCCAGGAGGGGGAGTTGCTGAGAAGCTACATAGAGGAGAGGAAGCCATCTGCAGTGCTCCTGCTCCTGTTATAGAGAACTACTAAAAGGTGTCCTCAGGTAAAACCTTGAGATTCCAGACAGCAGAGTGAACTGCTACATCTGCAACTACAGACACTGCTGTAAGGTGAGGGACTACAGCCAAGCCACCCATCACCGAACAACAAACAACCACTAGGCCAGTATCACCTAAGTGCTTATTTACCACCAACCAACCTGCCTCCATATTGTTGCAGGTGCCAGAGAACCATTGCACTTAAAGGTTCAGAGCTGAACATGGACATACCTATATTTTCACCCAGGCAGCTCCCCCGCTGACAGGATTACGCAGGGCAAGGGCTTTTTTATTTACAATAACACACTGCCGGGGCAGAGGCTTCTGCCCAGCAGTGTTTTCGGGGACGTCACTGGCTCTGATGGGCCGGACAACCCCTTTAAAGCCTGACACCACTGTATGTATTTCAAGTTAGTAAAAAAGACTTTGTTACGTTTAACTCTGGCCTCCTTCTTCAGTGCTATGACTTTCACTGCACCAATCCCCTGGGAGCAACAGCCTGAGGGTGTACTCTGTGACACAACACTTCATTAGGGCCACTACCACTCCTATCCCCTACAACGCCTTCTCAGGGGGTTGTTGAATTTATTAGATGCCTACTTCATTAGCCATCCCTGTTATGGAGGAGCATTGTGTGTCTGTTTGAACAGCTGGAGGGCCACAGGTTGAGCATCCCTGCCTTAGTGCACAGTAAAATCACCGGGGCACTCAGGAACTATTTTCTATGGAGTTAGGAAGGCAGAAGGAGGAGTTAACAAAAAGATGACTGCAATTCACTCCTGTGAGATCCTGGTGCTTGTTGGTCAAATGGAGAAAAATGCTGCCCACCCACTGTAAGTGAAGAGACCAGTGCTGCAGAGGGGTGAGTAAAGTAAAATTACACAAGAGAGCAGCAATTTTTGCATAGACCTAGTTAACGTGGGGAGACCCAGGACCTTTGGTGCCAGGTTTCCCTACATCAACATCCGGTTTGATGCTGTGCAATTACTGGCTGCGGTGGTGATGCGTCACTCATGCAGCATGCGATCCAGTGACGTGCAGCTCGGGTGACACATCTCCACTGCGGCCAGTGATTGGCTGCAACGGTCACGCTCTCCGCGTCAATCTGGATGTTGATCTGGGGAGACCCGGGACCTTCAGAGCCGTTGGGACAGCAATGGAGCCAGAATCCAGCGGCAGGGATCAGGTAAATATGATCACCACCGCGGGACTGGCCACATTGTGGGGTTTGTAAAATACTGCATAAAGGTGCACAACCAAATTAAAAGGGATCTCTGACTGTGGGAAGTGCTTACATATTAATAGGATGTATCATATTCCATCAGTTCCTTATCAGTGGGGGGGGGACTGACTCCTGAGACCCCTTGATCTTTATGATAAAGGGACCAAAGTGCTAGTTAACTGCTATGGCTCCCTTACAGATCTTCTCTGCACAGCAATGCTCCTGGACACCCACTGTGCTAGAAACTTCAAAGAGGGACAGATGGATTTGGGTCAAAAGTAGGGGCTGTCTCTCCATAAAATGGAGAGTTGGGGGCTGTATGGGTGGCCGCTTATATAGACCCTGTGATATCTTGCAGGTGTTGTCATTGTCAACGGTTTTTCTCATAAACCAATATAAAAACTGGTGAAAAGAGTGAACTGATAAGATCAGTGCAAGGAGTAAATACAAGAGCACTGATTCAAACAGTTCCTTAGCCTAAAACCTTCTTATCAACCATTAGCCCTGAAAGGTTTGTTTCTGTGTCCATTTTAAAGTCACATTTTAGTCTAATATAATTTTGGAAGTTGTCACATGGGATTAGGATAATACATTTATGGGGACATTTATTAATCTATTTATGCCGCTTTTGTTGGCATATTGGTTGGTTGCAAATTTTGCCTCACACCATTTATGTGGTAAAATTTGCGACTTTTCCCCACTCACTCCACTTTTCCATAGTGGGGAGAAAAAAGGGGAAGTGTGAAGGCCACCAGACCCGCTCATTTATCATTTTCTATGACAATTTTTGGCGTGGAAAATGTCTTAAATCAAGGCTGTTACACGGACTGCTGGACGAAGCGCCAAACTTATGGTGAGGCTTGCACCTCTACATAACATTGGCGCTTCTTCTGGCAATGCAGAGGAATTTAAGACCATCATGCTAAACACCAGTCTTATTAAATGTCCCCCTTAATGTATAATATATTTTCATCGAGCCCAGGAGGAGCCGGTGCAGATGATGGGAGTGTTAGTGGCCCAGTGGTAGTGTTGTTGTGTAGCGTTGTACTCCCTCAGGCTGTCTCTCCATGGTGTTCGGCGCAGTTAAAAAAGTATGTGATGAAGAAACCAGCCAGAAATTATAGAACAAAGAACGTCTTTATTTACGGAATGCAAAAAACTGATAGCAGTGCCTCCAGCAGCAGTTCTTACAAAGTCCAGATAATGGGGTATGGTGACTTGTAATGTGGCAGAAGATGACACTCAGAAGTTTGCTTGCTGACAATGTCTGTCTCCTGATTCCATTCCCCATGGCTGTAGGTGTCCACTCTGTGATGCAGGCTCCTAGCTCTGTCTGTCCTTAATTACAGTGGTGGTGTCATAACATGTTTCCCCTCACCTAGATCACTCTGCTGACAAAAATACATAATAGTTTACAGACCTTCTGTAGCCTGGAACCCTTCAGGCTTTCTGGAGTACTGGTCCTCCTGGATGAGCTGCCTCTGGGGTCCTCATAGCCTGGAGGAGCGGGGGCTGGATCACAGGCTCCCTCACTCCTTACTCTCTACTTTCTAACTAGCTCTGCCCCTCCCTTGGCAGGAAGTCAGGCCAGCTCACTCCTACCAAGAGGGAAAGAATGGGATAGTAAGTCCCTTTCCTGTTGACAAACACTGCCAACCGTACCCCATCAGCTAGTGAACAAGGTGTATAGCATGTCATTACATTACACTACAAAGCACTACAATGGTAGTATCCTGAGGTCTGGGGTACTACATATTAAAGATAACATAATTCCATATTTTTGTCTGGATGTTTTTAAGTTCATGAAGCAACATATACAAACAAGGCCAATGCAAACATTTGTAGCTCTCATATTATTGCAATGCGTTTAGTTATAGTAATAGAGTAGAAAGTAGTCTCTCAGAGCGGCTCAGTGATCAGGGCTAAAACATGTTTTTCCGCAGATTTCTTAGATGAATACATTGCTGGTGGATATGCTGCTATAGCATTTTGGTTTGCTTAATTTCACTGCCCCCAATTTGATCCAGTCTAGTGGATATGGTTATTTAGAGAGATGTGATATGGTGAAATGTACATTGTGGTTCAGCAGTTTTATAGTCTCATCTATGCAGGTGAAGACCCATGATGTAGATGGATATGGATCTTCAACACACTCAGCTAGGTTTGTATTGTACAGTACTTTAAATTTTCTATGGCAGACGGCACATCCAGTAGTGATTTAGCAGAGAGTTCATCTAAAACTAAGGACCCTCATACCCATGACTGTGTCGATGGCTAAACTAGCAAAGAACGTCAGGTTCAGCCGTTCCTTACCAGATCTCTCTGCATTCCAGCATTGCCAGAAGGTTGAACGTCTCTGTCCGACCTCATTAACTATAATGGGGACCAACGGAGATCCGTCTGTAAGTTATCAAATATGCAGAGAATCGGCCGATAGAAAACCGCTGCACTTTTATTAAACTAGCCTCACGTGAATGCGGACTTCCAACTTGTCCCTGACAGATTATGTTAGGGGAGAGAAGGATCGGGAAATTATTCACTTGATTCTTTTGTTCTCCCAGGAGATGATCCACCATCAGAAGTGTCCGGCTTTCATCATATTGACATGTTTGGCCAAACCAAGAGCAGGGCTGGCTCCAGGTTCATGTGGGCACTTGGGCGATAAATCCCAGTGGGCCCCCTTGAGACATTTTTTTACATTTACATGTCCCCCTGTGGCTCCTTCATGGTATATTGATCCCCAGTTGCCCCTATACAGTATAATGACCACACATTGCCCTTCACACAGTATAATGACCCGCAATCCCCCACCCTGTATAATGACCCCCAGTGGCCCCACACACAGTATAATGACCCCACAGCGGCCCTCCATTCAGAATAATGACCCCCAGTAGCCCCCACATTGGGGAAATACTGTATAGAGGGGGCACTGGGTGTCATTATACTGTAAGGTGGTCACTGGGGGTCATTATATTGAATGGGGGCTCTGGGGGTCATTATACTGAATGGAGGGTGATTGGGGATCATTATACTAAATGGGGGACACTGGGGGTCATTATACTATGTAAAGGGCCCTCACAGTATAATTACCCCACAGTGGCCCTCCATTCAGAATAATGACCCCCAGTCGCCCCCACACTGGGGGTTATACTGTATGGAGGGGCACTGGGGGTCATTATATTGAATGGGGGCTCTGGTGGTCATTATACTAAATGGAGGGTCAATGGGGATCATTATACTAAATGGGGGGCACTGGAGGTCATTATATTGTGTAAGGGGCCCTCACAGTGTAATGACCCCCCAGTGGCCCCCACACATACCTATCATTTCTGGAGCGCAGGGGAGCCGGCGGTCCTGTCATTCACTAACCGCAGCTCCCTGCGCTCCTTCTCTCCTCAGGCCCGCTGCAGCAGTGAGACACACAGACATCATCACGTCACCCCTGGGCCGGGCCTGGAGGAGAGAAGGAGATGTGCAGTGATGTAGCTAGAACTGACTGGGCCCCACAGCAAATTTTAGTACGCCCCCCCAGTGGGTTCACATCACGTTTTTCCTATTGGTTTTATACAAATTTGCAGCACTCCACGTTTTTGTATCCTGCAGAGTCCAGTAAAAAATGCATACGTTAGCGTATATGCTTTTTTACACTGGAACTGTATGGTGAACGGACGCCACTGTACGGCATCAGTCTGAGGCATCTGTTAATGTATACATTTTTTATATACATTAAATGGATGGCACAATTGTGATGTGAACCCAGCCCTAGTGTCAGAATAAGCATCAGTACACAGCGGAGCAGTGCGGTGGAGAGGGGAGGCCGCCATGTACTGACAGAGCGCTACATGGTCCTGGTGGTCAGGGATGAGGACTGTGCTTCCCAAGGATCATTTATTTATTGGGAAATACAGGGCACAGTATAATACACTAGAATCTATATAATATAAAGATTAGCCCTACCCCCGAATAATAATACAATTAGGGGGTAATTTATTATATAGAAATACATCGATATTAGGTGTATTTCTGACAAAGATGTGGCGCAAAGGTCCTTAGAACCGCAATCTGTATCTTTTCTCGCTCATGCCACGTCTAAAAAAAGCGGTGTGGGCAGGGAAGGGAGACAGTTATAGCCATACAGTTATTGGATACCACCGCCATACAGTGATAACACCGCCATATAGTAACCGGATAAAAGGGTATAAGAGGGCACAGTACAGGAAATGACTAGGGGTACTGTACAGGGTTTGGTAAGAGGGCACAATGCAGGGTATAAAGGGACACAGTACAGGGTAAGGGGCACAGTACTGGGTGGGGGGCACAGTCACATGACCCTGTGACGTTAGAAGGTCCTGCTGATTCCACCATAATCAGAGGTAGAGGAGTGAGACAGGGGCCCTGAATGGACAGGAGGGGTGGACACAGCAAGTAGGTGGAAGGGGCTCTGAGGGGGATTCATAAAAGAAGTAGTGGCAGGAGGTCTGTGCAGGGCAGCAATAGGAGAGTGGAACAGGAGCTCTGGATACATGAGGGAGGAAAGGAGACAGCAGTGGCTCCATGAGGATGAGATAGGACAGGATATGGGGGGGACAGGTGTCATGGAGGCAAACTGCAGCAGGAAGAGTCCCCCCCGCCTGTCCCACAGAGAAGAGACAGTCACATTGCAGACTCACTGACAACCTGTGTTCACACTTCTGCTCCAGCCCGGTCTCTCTCCTTAAGCAGCATGTCCTGTGTA
Source organism: Bufo gargarizans (assembly GCF_014858855.1). Classification (NCBI taxonomy): domain Eukaryota; kingdom Metazoa; phylum Chordata; class Amphibia; order Anura; family Bufonidae; genus Bufo; species Bufo gargarizans. Next base: position 661,118,469 of record NC_058081.1, on the reverse strand, counting down.
GAAGGGGCGTGTCTGAGTCTCTGCAGCAGCTGGCCTCATGTGACTCAGAGGGCCTACCAGAGGGTTACTGCGTAAGTGAAATGACAGCAATTAGAGCTATTATCTGTATTCATGGAGGTGCTCATAGCAGCTCAGTGGGACCCCCCAGGAGCATTGGGCCCCGGCACTTGCCCGGGTTTGCCGGGTATGACGTCGGCCCTGACCAGGAGTGTATGTGTCACGGATGATGTTGCAGATAGCTGGAACTTATAAATAAACATCCGACTGGCTTGATCCCAAACTAAGGAGCATATGGTGAGCCCTATAAAACCCTAAGAACTCTCCCTGACTGCTATGCCCATGCAAGGGTCTGAATGGTAGACAATTGCATGCCCACGTACCTAAGACTGTGTGACACCTGAAGACCCTATAATAGTGAGGGGACACAACCACCGGCTCCCTGCACTTAATACGGACAGAGTCAGGGTCACCTAGAATCAAGCCAGCAAGGAAACACAATAAAGGAAAAGACTTCTATTAGCAAACAGCAGCAGCAGCCTCCAGCAGTGAACACCTCATCCAGGAAGTAGTATAAACCGCAAAGTGAGGCAGTATGGGAGGGAATATAAAGGGAGACAATTAGTCTAAATAGGTGACACCTGGGAGAAGGAAAGGAGATGACAAAGTTAAACCAAAACAAAGAACATCATGCAAGAGGTAGAGAAGAACGTCTGCCAGCCCTTCTCACAGAACTGGCGGTGACAGTATGAGAGAGTCAGCTGAGATAGTTTTTGGCCAAACAATTGTTCAGCCAACAGCTATGGAATGTGAAGCAGCTGCAATCAAGGATCAAGTGTAAGATGGCCAATACACATCAGATAGCTATTGACTGAACATGCATTAGGCTGATAGGTATTTCAGCTCGGCAAAGTGTACATGTGTTCTTTACAGGGAGAGTGAAGCAAGTCATTGTCACACTCCTCTGCCAGTGGCTTAGTGAGAACAGAAGGATCAGGTAAGTTAAAATCCAACAGTCCGATCGTTCTCTCCCCTGACATCTTTCACGGCACCCATACACATTAGGTGGTTGGCCAGTCTCTTCAAAATCATTGGGTTCAGCAGGGGAATTACTACTCCTTTTAGTTCTACAGCCCTAAAATATGAATTGCTTCCTGTAAAGTAAAATACATGATATATGGGAAGATTTCCTATTACTGTCAAATTTAGACACCTGGTGGATGATGCATGCGGTAAGTGGATCACAGTGACTGACACTGTGTGATAGATTTGGCACATCTTGCTAGACACTTTCATCTTCTCCACTCCACCTCTTGCTTGACTTACTGTTGGGTCTATATTCTGTGGCCGCCGCCCTCCTGCTGTTTACTGTGGGCGCAAACCCTGAGCCACTTAACATGACATCTGAGGTCCTGGTCTCCAACATCCTCTCCATGCTGCTTCCTCCATGCTCCTGCCTGATGTTCCCTTAGGGTGTGCACTCACTGGCCTCTTAAAGACCCAATGCATGCGCTCCCAAATTCTTCCCTATCGGCTGAGGGTCCTTGGGTTTTAAAGGCAACCTGTCACAACCAGACAGCTGAGAAGCTCTGACAGAGGCCTTTCAGAACCTCCTCCTTGAGTTTCTGTGTTGTGGTATTCAGTTCCTCCTCTCGTTAGCCTTTCTCAGCTGTCATGTGTTGGACTAATTGCTTCCCTTTAAATTCCTCCCCAGAATGCTTTTCTGGGCGGCTTATACTTCTTCCTGGAGTGTGTGTGCATGCTGACTTTGTTCTCCTGTCTGCTACAAAGCTAAGTGTTGTACCTTTATCTGTTATTTTCTGTTTGCTGGATCCCAGGTGACCCTGACTCCCTCCGTATCTTGTGTAGGGAGCCGGTGGTCGTGTCCCCTCACTATTGTAGGGTGCTCAGGGCTTTATAGTCAAGGTTCGTGGATATGCAAACCTCCACCATTAGGATATTTGCATAGTCTGAGCAGCCAGGGAAAGTGCCAGGTCTTCTGCAGGGGTCTCCCTTGGTTCCTTAGCTTTTGGATCCAGCGAGTCATTTATACATGTTGCTTTGCCTTGTTTCCTGTACACCGTCCGTGACATTATAAGCCGCCATAACCGTCTCAAGCATGGATCCGGTTTCACTTTTGGCTGAACGCTTCCAGGGTCTTTCATTGGAGGTAGCTGATCTCCGTAAGACTTTTTCTCAGCTTCAAGTGACCGGTTCAGCTTGCGTTCATGGAGTTTGTTCTGAGCCTAAGATCTCGCTCCCGGATACGTTCTCCGGGGGTAGTGAGAATTTTGTTCGTTTTAGAGAGGCTTGCAAACTCCATTTTCGCCTTCTTCCCCACTCCTCTGGTGATGAGGAACGGAAGGGTGGGGATCATTATATCGCTGCTCAGAGGTAACGCTCAGTCCTGGGCCTTTTCACTGCCGGAGGGGGCACGGCCTCTCCGTTCAGTGGATGAATTCTTTTTAGCCCTGGGTCAGATATATGATGATCCGGATCGTATTGCTCTGGCTGAGTCTAAACTACGTCTTTTATGCCAGGGTAAACAATCCGCAGAAATATACTGCTCAAAATTTCGGAGATGGGCAGCTGATACTGGTTGGAATGATGCTGCACTCCGAAGTCAATTTTGCCATGGTCTTTCAGAGGGATTGAAAGATGCATTTGCCTTTCATGAGAGGCCTATTTCTTTGGACTCTGCTATGACTCAGGCCGTTCGTATTGACAGGCGTCTTAGAGAGAGAGGAGAGATGTCCCCTTCCTGTCATACTCAGTCCCAGGACAGTGCAGCGGTCCCATTCTGTGCGCAGGGGTCTCAGTCGCTGTCAGCCCCTTCTGAGCAGGAGCCTATGCAGTTGATTGCTTCTGACAATAGAAGATTCAGCTTGCATGGGAGGGTTTGTTTTTGTTGTGGAGGTATAAATCATTTGGCAAATATTTGTCCCTCTAGGAGATTCAGGCAGTTTTCTGGGAGTAATAAAGAAACAAACAGGAAAAAATCTTTTAAAAATGTTCCGTCTGTTACAATTGGCAGGGTTGAGGCGGAAATTAAAGGTTTTCCTTTTGCTTGTAGTTCCCGTTTTGTCCTGCGCTAGAGAGCAAGAACATTTTTTGTGGATAGTGGAGCAGCGGTCAATCTCATTGATAATCAATTTGCGATAACATGGTTTCCAGGTGTGCACTTTGGGAAAGGATATTCCTGTTTTTGCCATCGATTCCGCTCCACTTTCTAAAAAATCATTAAAGGGCATAGTTCACAATATCCGTTTAATTGTGAGTGATGCTCATGTTGAGGATGTGTCATGTTTCGTCCTTAGCGGTTTACCTACCCCTCTGGTGTTGGGGCTGCCCTGGCTCACTAAGCATAACCCCACCATTGATTGGCAAGCGAGGCAAATAAATGGTTGGAGTGACTTTTGCAGAGAGAATTGCCTCATGACATCTGTTTCTGAGGTTGCTACTAAGACTGTACCATCTTTTCTCTCTGAATTTTCGGATGTCTTCTCTGAGAGTGGAGTTCAGGATTTGCCCCCGCACAGGGAGTACGATTGCCCTATTAATCTCATCCCAGACGCCAAGCTGCCTAAATCTCGTTTATACAATCTTTCCCAACCTGAGAGGATCGCTATGCGTGCTTATATCTCTGAGAGTCTGAGAAAGGGACACATACGACCCTCGAAGTCACCTGTTGCCGCTGTTTTTTTTCTTTGTTAAGAAAAAAGATGGTTCTTTAAGACCTTGTCTGGATTTCAGGGAGCTGAACAATATCACAATTCGTGACCCTTATCCGCTTCCTCTGATCCCGGACCTGTTTAACCAGGTTGTTGGGGCTAAAGTCTTTTCCAAATTAGATCTAAGAGGGGCATACAACCTGGTCAGGGTCAGAGAAGGGGACGAATGGAAGACGGCCTTCAATACCCCTGAGGGCCATTTTGAAAATGTGGTTATGCCTTTTGGTTTGATGAATGCCCCAGCCGTTTTTCAGCATTTCGTGAACAGCATTTTTTATCATTTGATGGGAAAATTTGTATTGGTGTATTTGGATGACATTTTGATTTTTTCTCCCGATTTCAAAACTCATAAGGAACATTTACGTCAGGTCTTGCTCATCCTGCGGGAGAATAAATTATATGCGAAACTGGAAAAATGTGTGTTTGCGGTTCCAGAAATTCAATTTCTGGGGTTTCTTCTCTACGCTTCTGGTTTTCGCATAGACCCCGAGAAGGTCCGCGCTGTGCTTGAGTGGGAGCTTCCTGAGAATCAGAAGGCGCTGATGCGTTTTTTGGGCTTTGCCAATTATTACAGGAAGTTCATTTTGAATTATTCTTCTATTGTTAAACCACTCACTGATATGACCAGAAAGGGGGTAGATTTTTCTTCTTGGTCAGTAGAGTTGCGTAAGGCTTTTTCTGATATCAAGGAGAGTTTTGCTTCCGCTCCCATCTTGGTGCAACCTGATGTTTCTTTACCCTTCATAGTTGAGGTTGATGCTTCTGAGGTGGGTGTGGGGGCGGTCTTGTCTCAGGGTTCCTCTCCTGCCAATTGGCGACCGTGTGCCTTTTTCTCAAGAAAACTCTCCTCCGCAGAGAGAAATTACGATGTGGGAGATAGGGAATTGTTGGCCATCAAGTTGGCTTTTGAGGAATGGCGCCATTGGCTAGAGGGAGCCAGACACCCTATTACCGTATTTACTGACCATAAAAATCTGGCCTACTTGGAGTCAGCCAAGCGTCTGAACCCGAGACAGGCCAGATGGTCTTTGTTCTTTTCTAGGTTTAATTTTGTTGTCACGTTCCGCCCTGGAGTTAAGAATGTGAAGGCAGATGCCCTGTCACGTTGTTTTCCGGGAGGCGGGAATTTTGAAGACCCGGGTCCCATTTTGGCTGAAGGTGTGGTGGTCTCTGCTCTTTTTCCTGAATTATAGGCAGTGGTGCAGGCAGCCCAGTCAGAGGCTCCTGATCTTTGTCCTCCTGGGAGGTTGTTTGTGCCTCTCGCTTTAAGACACAAGATTTTTAAAGAACACCACGATACGGTCCTTGCTGGGCACCCGGGGGTAAGAGCCACACTGGATCTCATTGCTCGGAGATTCTGGTGGCCTGTGCTTCGTAAGTCGGTTGAGGGTTTTGTGGCAGCCTGCGAGACTTGCGCTCGTGCCAAAGTCCCTCATTCACGGCCATCAGGTCCTCTCCTTCCCTTACCCATTCCTTCCCGTCCTTGGACACATCTGTCCATGGACTTCATAACGGACCTGCCTCGTTCCTCGGGGAAGACCGTGATTCTGGTGGTGGTGGGACCGTTTTAGCAAAATGGTGCATTTCATCCCTTTTCCTGGTTTGCCCAATGCTAAGACGCTGGCGCAGGCATTTATTGATCACATTGTCAAATTGCACGGTATTCCTTCAGACATAGTCTCTGATAGGGGCAAGCAGTTTGTTTCCAGATTCTGGAAGGCTTTCTGTTCTCGCTTGGGGGTTCGGTTGTCATTCTCTTCTGCTTTCCACCCGCAGTCGAATGACCAGACAGAGCGCGTCAATCAGAATCTGGAGACATATCTGCGCTGTTTTGTGGTGGAGAATCAAGAGGATTGGTGTTCTTTTTTGTCCCTTGCTGAGTTTGCTTTAAATATCCGTCGTCAGGAGTCCTCTGATAAGTCACCATTTTTTGGTGCATATGGGTTTCATCCGCAGTTTGGGACTTTCTCGGGAGAGGGGTCTTCTGGTTTACCTGATGAGGACAGATTCTCCTCCTCTTTGTCATCTATTTGGCAAAAGATTCAGGATAATCTAAAGAGCATGAGTGAGAGATATAAGCGTGTGGCAGATAAGAGACGTGTGCTTGGTCCGGACCTGAATGTTGGTGATCTGGTGTGGTTGTCTACCAAGAATATCAAATTGAAGGTTCCCTCCTGGAAGTTGGGTCCTAGGTTTATTGGGCCTTACAAAATCCTGTCTGTCATCAATCCTGTTGCATACCGTCTTGATCTTCCTCAGACTTGGAAGATCCATAATGTTTTTCATAAGTCCTTATTGAAACCTTATGTTCAACCCATTGTACCCTCGCCTTTGCCTCCTCCTCCGATTATGGTTGATGGGAATCTTGAATTTCAGGTCTCTAGGATTGTGGATTCTCGTCTTGTCCGCGGTTCTCTTCAGTACCTTGTTCATTGGGAGGGGTATGGTCCTGAGGAGAGGATGTGGGTCCCAGTGACGGACATTAAGGCCTCTCGTCTCATCAGGGCTTTCCATAGGTCCCATCCTGAGAAGGTGGGTTCTGAGTGTCCGGAGTCCACTCGTAGAGGGAGGGGTACTGTCACAACCAGACAGCTGAGAAGCTCTGACAGAGGCCTTTCAGAACCTCCTCCTTGAGTTTCTGTGTTGTGGTATTCAGTTCCTCCTCTCGTTAGCCTTTCTCAGCTGTCATGTGTTGGACTAATTGCTTCCCTTTAAATTCCTCCCCAGAATGCTTTTCTGGGCGGCTTATACTTCTTCCTGGAGTGTGTGTGCATGCTGACTTTGTTCTCCTGTCTGCTACAAAGCTAAGTGTTGTACCTTTATCTGTTATTTTCTGTTTGCTGGATCCCAGGTGACCCTGACTCCCTCCGTATCTTGTGTAGGGAGCCGGTGGTCGTGTCCCCTCACTATTGTAGGGTGCTCAGGGCTTTATAGTCAAGGTTCGTGGATATGCAAACCTCCACCATTAGGATCTTTGCATAGGCTGAGCAGCCAGGGAAAGTGCCAGGACTTCTGCAGGGGTCTCCCTTGGGTCCTTAGTTGGTTCCTTAGCTTTTGGATCCAGCGAGTCATTTATACATGTTGCTTTGCCTTGTTTCCTGTACACCGTCCGTGATACAACCTCTCCAGCAGGAGGATGCCTGAGCTTTAGGTTCCCTGGTGACCTGCAAAGGTGATCTGATAGTCTATTGCTATTATGATTTACCTGTGTTTATCCTGCGTTATCTCCTGCCTGTATTCCTGCTGTATTTTAAGTGTGTGCCCCTGCACTTTTAAGTCCAAGTTCAGTTTGAGTATAAGTTAACCCAGTCTGTCTACCCTGTTTGTGTTCTAGTCAAGTCTCAAGCCTGCCTGCTTTGACTACCCCCCCCCCCCAAACACACACACAAAGACTTTCCTATGTCTGCATTGACTGTGTGCTGTGATGTCTAAAACAATACAGCATTCTAGTATTGGTGACTGTTCAGCCTGTACCTGCAGTTTTCCTGTGTTTTTGGTGCTTTTTCTGTAATCCGAGTCCATAACCCCAGTGGGTCAGCTGCCAACTATGCCAAGACTATCCTAGGAGGTAGCAATCTGGTTGCTTCCCTGCAGCATAGTCCAGATCCCTGTATGGGGGTTAAAGGGTGTATAACAGGGGATCGCTGGAATAATTCGCCCTTAGGGTTTAGCCCAAAGTCAAACTGGTTAGTTGGCACAGTGGGTCCACCCTTGCTGATCTGTAACACTTACTTTACACCAATAACTATTAGTGCATACTATTTATAAAGCTCACCTATCAAAGCTGTCTAGTGAGGCGCCATTTGGCCGAAATAGGTATGCTGGCTTGGTGCAGAATTCTGGTGCACCTAGATTAGTAAATCTTCCCAATCGTCCTGACACTGGCTTTCGGCGAACAAAATGTTCCCCACCGATAATGAGAACGGGGGCTCTATACCCCGTGGAGCTCCCAAAAGTAGTAGAGCACTCCACATGGTACAGAGCCCTGTTCTTGTGATCGGTGGGGGTCCCAGAGGTGGGACCCCCACCAATCTTATAATTATCTCCTATCCTGTTGATAGGGGATGACTTAATATATTCAGAATACCATTTTAATATCAGGAAATAATATACTTGATGATATACTGGATGTGAGGGTTAATCACACAGGATATTAACATAATTCATTAGCACCTGAAAAAAAAATCACAATTATCAAGAAATATCATTTAAATAAGGTTCTTACTATCGAATTGCTGCAGTATTCTTGCAGTGAACCAAATGATTAGGATTTAAGTATTGTGTAACCTGCTAAATAAGCTCCTACTTTCACACTAGCGTTTATATTTTCCGGTATTGAGATCCGTCTTAGGGTCTCAATACCGGAAAAAAAGCTTCTGTTTTGTCCCCATTCATTGTCAATAGGGACAAAACGTAACTGAACAGAACGGAATGCTCCAAAAAGCATTCCGTTCTGTTTGGTTGCGTTCCCATACCGGAGATAAAATTGCTGCATGCTGCAGTTTTCTTTCCGTCCTGGGATGCGGAGCAAGACGAATCCGTCATGACTAGAGATGGCCTTGCGGTTCGCCCGGCGGTTGTTTCGCGGCGAACTTTGCGTGTTCGCGATTCGCCAAACATATGTAGATATTCGCGCCCGCCATCTTCTTTTACATTATGAAGAACTTTGACCCATGACACATCCATCAGGTGGTACAGGACAGCCAATTGAGACGTTTCAGCGCATGGACATACCCCCTACCTTATAAATAAACCCGATCTTGCCGCCATTTTACATTCAGTGTTTTGCCAGTGTAGGGAGAGGTTGCTGTGTGAAGCAGGGACAGACTGTTAGGGACACCAAACGCTAGCTAATAGGGCCACAAAAGTCCTTTTAAGCACTAGTATAGGTGTGCTATCGATAGGTGTGATACACAGAGGGGTGCGATATACTTATAATATACTTTTATAATGAGTCAAAAACACATAGATCTATATAGTGATCACCTGGAAGTCAGGGGTTTGGGGCTTACTAGGGCCATTTTTATATAAGGTAAGGCTCCGGACGGGGTCGCTCTTATCAGGGTGGGTGGTCTGTGGTTAGGCTATCAGGGCCAGAATAGCACCCCCTGTAGGGCAATATCAGGGACAGTTCTTTGCCCAACCTGTCCTTCAATACCACATCATCATCTAGTCCAGGGATAGATGTTTTTTGCTTTCCCTCCGGGATTCATGGATGTGCACTGGAACCCCCTGGATTGTGGGAGGACATATGGTCTCTGATTTAGTGCCGTCGAGCACTTGTTATTGCCTACACCATCTATGCTTTTTGCTTAAAGGGGTTCTGCACTTTGTTTTAACTGCAATTTGTGGACCGCACATCGCCGACACTAGAATAGAAAATACCTAATCTTGTCTGCAATTGTGAACAAGAATAGGACATGTTCTATTTTTTTGCAAAAACGGAAGTGCGGATCCGCAGATGCGGACAGCACATTCCGGCCCCATTGAAAATGAATGCGGACGTGTGAATCGAAAAGATATCCCTCAAAATTAAAATAAATAAAATTATTAAAGTTAAAGGGGTTCTGCAGTTTGTTTTAACTGATGATTTATCCTCTGGATAGATCATCAGCATCTGATCGGCGGGGTGCCGGGTGTCTGAGAAGACAGCGGTGCTCCAGCAGCGCCGCGACCTTCTCTCTGTGTACTGCTGGCCCAGTGACGTCACGACTAGTATCAACTAGTGTGGGCGGGGCTAAGCTCTGTTCACTTGAATGGAGCTTAACCCCGCCCACGCTAGTTGAAATTAGTCGTGACGTCACTGGGCCGGCGTTAAACAGTGAGAAGGTCGCGCCGCTGCCTTCTCAAACAGCTGTTCAGCGGGGGTCCTGGGTGTCGGACCCCCGCCGATCAGATGCTGATGATTAATCCAGAGGATAAATCATCAGTTAAAACAAAGTGCAGAACCCCTTTAACTTTAATAATTTTATTTATTTTCATTTTAAGGGATATCTTTTCGATTCACACGTCAGCAAAATGAGTCCGCATCCGTTCTGCAGTCCGCAATTGCGGATCCGCACTTCCGTTTTTGCAAAAAAATAGAACATGTCCTATTCTTGTCCACAATTGCAGACAAGATTAGGTATTTTCTATTCTAGTGCCGGCGATCTGCGGTCCACAAATTGCGGAATGCACATTGCCTGTGTCCGTGTTTTGCGGATCCGCAAAACACTTACGGACGTATGAATGGACCCTCATAGTAACATTATTAAAGGTTACGTTTTATCTACATGTATATTCTAATGGATTGCCTTCCTTGTACAATGTTATTATATTATTTCTATGTTAGAAAGTATATTATAGTGCATTTGTATTGTGCGGCAGTTGTGTGCAGTTCTGCTGCGATACTGCAGGTATATAGAGGGACAAGCATTATTGGAACAAATAATTTCTACTGGTGGGATATACCAGTCGCCCCCCCAAAAAACTGATTGAAGCGGGGTGTTATATACCAATATACTTTCTTTATAGTGCATTTGGGTACTGTACAGTGCAGTGATGGCTAACCTTGGCACTCCAGCTGTGGTGAAACTACGACTCCCAGCATGCTCCATTTATTTCTATAGAGTTCTGAGAGCAGCCAAGCAAGGGGGGCATCTTAGGAGTTGTAGTTTTACCACAGCTGGAGTGCCAAGGTTATCCATCACTGGTATAGTGCATTTGCGCATGCGCGTACGCGAAAATTATATTGCCGATATTTCGCATTGAAAAAAATAATGAATGGAGATCGCAAATTCGAATAATACCTCTGGTATGTCACTGTCCTTGTTGCGGGACTATTTGCGCACTTCTAGTAATTATTTCTTGGCGGCAAATATGAGCTAAAGTTTTTTCAGGTTCGCCTGCTATTAAAATGAATGGGAACCCCCGCGAATATGCGGTTCGCGAACATTTGATTGCGTTCGCGAACCGTCCCGGCAGATGTTCGTCCATCACTAGTCATGACCCACAATGCAAGTCAATGGGGACGGATCCGTTTAACTCTGACACAATAGAAAACGGATCTGTCCCCCATTAACTGTCAATGAAGTTCATGACGGATCTGTCTTGGCCATGTTACAGATAATACAACCGGATCCGTTCATAACGGAAGCAGACAGTTGTATTATCAGTAACGGAAGCGTTTTTTCGGAACCCTGCCGGGTCCAGCCAAAACGCTAGTGTGAAAGTAGACATAGTGTACAGTGTGCATGTATAATATCACAATATAATATACTAACTGCCTATCGAGGGGGAGATTTATTGTGCGGAGAAGGTAATCAGTATCTGATCAGTGGGTGTCAACACTCGGCGCCCCCATGATCAGCTGTATTAACCCCTTAGTCTTGGCAGAAAGGATCATTGATTGTATGTAAGTGGAGGAGATCTGGTTGATATTCTTGCCTGCTTCCAAGACATCCACTTGTTTACTCCAACTAATGCACAACGTAAAGATTTTAAATGTCAAGATTTAGAAATATTGTGTCCAAGAATAAATCCGAACGTGTATGAAAGGGTGGAAGACAATAATGGCCTCCAAGAACGTCTCTCACCATTGAGACAAGGGATGTGTAATAACGGGAACAGCTCACGAGCAGACACATTTCTGATGTGAACTTTGTGTTTTAAGGTGAAAAGAATAAAATCTATTTCTGACAAGTTGAACTTTAAATACCAGAAGGACATCCAGGATGAACCGTGGAAAGATGGCTGGGGGCACAACCCATAAGGGAAGAGATCAGGGAAGCAGAGGACTAAAGTCATTAGTCCACAGATGAATAGCCCGTTGCAACTCAATGCATTATTAATTAAATATATAGAGAGGATTTAGGCTGCGGGCAGAAGGGGGCTCTCTAAAATTGTGGTACATGTTGCGTCTGAAAATGGTGTTGTAATGTGTGGACTTGTAGTTTTGTGTCAGTAGATAAAAGGTGACAATAGACTAGGCAATATTCAACTGGTTCCTCATAAAGATCAATTCGTTTCTTAAGCCTGTATTAGACAGGCCATTGCGCCAGACAAAGAGTATTCTCCCGGAAATCGCGTGCTAGCTATTGGTGGAGATCACTGCCATTACATGTAGCATTCTCCTCCTCAGTATGGGGAGAAGTGATCGCTATGCCACACTCGTCCCCATACTGTCCACTGGTTTGCTGGCGGCAGATCGCTATTAGACAGCATGATCTGCCACCGTCGAGCGCTGATTTTTAAGCATGCTTAAAAATCAGAATTGCCCGATGAACGAGTGTTTGCTCTTTCATCAGGCAATCGGCGGCGGTATTACACTGCAAGAAGATCGCTAATGAGCGTTCAAGCGAATGCTCATTAGTAGGGATGAGCGAACTCGAACTGTATAGTTCGGGTTCGTACCGAATTTTGGGGTGTCCGTGACACGGACCCGAACCCGGACATTTTCGTAAAAGTCCGGGTTCGGGTTCGGTGTTCGTCGCTTTCTTGGCGCTTTTGTGACGCTTTCTTGGCGCTTTTTGAAAGGCTGCAAAGCAGCCAATCAACAAGCGTCATACTACTTGCCCCAAGAGGCCATCACAGCCATGCCTACTATTGGCATGGCTGTGATTGGCCAGAGCACCATGTGACCCAGCCTCTATTTAAGCTGGAGTCACATAGCGCCGCCCGTCACTCTGCTCTGATTAGCGTAGGGAGAGGTTGCGGCTGCGACAGTAGGGCGAGATTAGGCAGATTAACTCCTCCAAAGGACTTGATTAACTGATCGATCTGCAGCTGTGGATCATTGAGCTGCTGATCCTCAATTGCTCACTGTTTTTAGGCTGCACAGACCGTTTGTCAGTCTCATTTTTCTGGGGTGATCGGCGGCCATTTTGTGTCTTGTGGTGCGCCAGCACAAGCTGCGACCAAGTGCATTTAACCCTCAATGGTGTGGTTGTTTTTTGGCTAAAGCCTACATCAGGGTGAAGCTGTCACACCAAGTGCATTTAACCAGCAATAGTCTGTTCATTTTTTGGCCATATACAAAATCAGGGGCAAGCTGCGCCTGTCACCAAGTGCATTTAACCCTCAATGGTGTGGTTGTTTTTTGGCTAAAGCCTACATCAGGGTGAAGCTGTCACACCAAGTGCATTTAACCAGCAATAGTCTGTTCATTTTTTGGCCATATACAAAATCAGGGGCAAGCTGCGCCTGTCACCAAGTGCATTTAACCCTCAATGGTGTGGTTGTTTTTTGGCTAAAGCCTACATCAGGGTGAAGCTGTCACACCAAGTGCATTTAACCAGCAATAGTCTGTTCATTTTTTGGCCATATACAAAATCAGGGGCAAGCTGCGCCTGTCACCAAGTGCATTTAACCCTCAATGGTGTGGTTGTTTTTTGGCTAAAGCCTACATCAGGGTGAAGCTGTCACACCAAGTGCATTTAACCAGCAATAGTCTGTTTATTTTTTGGCCATATCCCAGTCTAATTCTGTCACTAAATCCATACCGGTCACCCAGCGCCTAAATACTAGGCCTCAAATTTATATCCAGCTAAATCTGTCCCTAGTGCTGTAGCTGGGCGAGTTATTTAGTGTCCGTTCAAGCACATTTCTTGTTCTGGGTTGAAATACAATTCCCAATTTAGCAATTTCATAATTTAGTGGTTCCTGCTATATCAGAGCTATTTGAAATCTATCCCAAAAAGGGTATATAATATTGAAGGTGCACATTGGGTCATTCAGAATAACTTCACACACACCCGCTACTGTGTATTTCCAAGTCTAATTCTGTCACTAAACCCATACCTGTCACCCAGCGCCTAAATACTAGGCCTCAAATTTAAATCCCTCTAAATCTCTCGTTACCGCTGTACTGTTGTTGCTGGGCAAGATATTTAGTGTCCGTCAAAGCACATTTTTTGTTCTGGGTTGAAGTACAATTCCCAATTTAGCAATTTCATAATTTAGTGGTTCCTGCTATATCAGAGCTATTTGGAATCTATCCCTAAAAGGGTATATAATATTGAAGGTGCACATTGGGTCATTCAGAATAACTTCACACACACCCGCTACTGTGTATTTCCAAGTCTAATTCTGTCACTAAACCCATACCTGTCACCCAGCGCCTAAATACTAGGCCTCAAATTTAAATCCCTCTAAATCTCTCGTTACCGCTGTACTGTTGTTGCTGGGCAAGATATTTAGTGTCCGTCAAAGCACATTTTTTGTTCTGGGTTGAAGTACAATTCCCAATTTAGCAATTTCATAATTTAGTGGTTTCTGCTATATCAGAGCTATTTGAAATCTATCCCTAAAAGGGTATATAATATTGAAGGTGCACATAGGGTCATTCAGAATAACTTCACACACACGCTTCTGTGCATTTCCAAGTCTAATTCTGTCACTAAATCCATACCGGTGACCCAGCGCCTAAATACTAGGCCTCAAATTTAAATCCCTCTAAATCTCTCGTTACCCACCGCTGTACTGTTGTTGCTGGGCAAGATATTTAGTGTCCGTCAAAGCACATTTTTTGTTCTGGGTTGAAGTACAATTCCCAATTTAGCAATTTCATAATTTAGTGGTTTCTGCTATATCAGAGCTATTTGAAATCTATCCCTAAAAGGGTATATAATATTGAAGGTGCACATAGGGTCATTCAGAATAACTTCACACACATGCTTCTGTGCATTTCCAAGTCTAATTCTGTCACTAAATCCATACCGGTGACCCAGCGCCTAAATACTAGGCCTCAAATTTAAATCCCTCTAAATCTCTCGTTACCCACCGCTGTACTGTTGTTGCTGGGCAAGATATTTAGTGTCCGTCAAAGCACATTTTTTGTTCTGGGTTGAAGTACAATTCCCAATTTAGCAATTTCATAATTTAGTGGTTTCTGCTATATCAGAGCTATTTGAAATCTATCCCTAAAAGGGTATATAATATTGAAGGTGCACATAGGGTCATTCAGAATAACTTCACACACACGCTTCTGTGCATTTCCAAGTCTAATTCTGTCACTAAATCCATACCGGTGACCCAGCGCCTAAATACTAGGCCTCAAATTTAAATCCCTCTAAATCTCTCGTTACCCACCGCTGTACTGTTGTTGCTGGGCAAGATATTTAGTGTCCGTCAAAGCACATTTTTTGTTCTGGGTTGAAGTACAATTCCCAATTTAGCAATTTCATAATTTAGTGGTTTCTGCTATATCAGAGCTATTTGAAATCTATCCCTAAAAGGGTATATAATATTGAAGGTGCACATAGGGTCATTCAGAATAACTTCACACACACGCTTCTGTGCATTTCCAAGTCTAATTCTGTCACTAAATCCATACCGGTGACCCAGCGCCTAAATACTAGGCCTCAAATTTAAATCCCTCTAAATCTCTCGTTACCCACCGCTGTACTGTTGTTGCTGGGCAAGATATTTAGTGTCCGTCAAAGCACATTTTTTGTTCTGGGTTGAAGTACAATTCCCAATTTAGCAATTTCATAATTTAGTGGTTTCTGCTATATCAGAGCTATTTGAAATCTATCCCTAAAAGGGTATATAATATTGAAGGTGCACATAGGGTCATTCAGAATAACTTCACACACACGCTTCTGTGCATTTCCAAGTCTAATTCTGTCACTAAATCCATACCGGTGACCCAGCGCCTAAATACTAGGCCTCAAATTTAAATCCCTCTAAATCTCTCGTTACCCACCGCTGTACTGTTGTTGCTGGGCAAGATATTTAGTGTCCGTCAAAGCACATTTTTTGTTCTGGGTTGAAGTACAATTCCCAATTTAGCAATTTCATAATTTAGTGGTTTCTGCTATATCAGAGCTATTTGAAATCTATCCCTAAAAGGGTATATAATATTGAAGGTGCACATAGGGTCATTCAGAATAACTTCACACACACGCTTCTGTGCATTTCCAAGTCTAATTCTGTCACTAAACCCATACCTGTCACCCAGCGCCTAAATACTAGGCCTCAAATTTAAATCCCTCTAAATCTCTCGTTACCGCTGTCCTGTTGTAGCTGGGAAAGTTATTTAGTGTCCGTCAAAGCACATTTTTTGTTCTGGGTTGAAGTACAATTCCCAATTTAGCAATTTCATAATTTAGTGGTTCCTGCTATATCAGAGCTATTTGAAATCTATCCCAAAAAGGGTATATAATATTGAAGGTGCACATTGGGTCATTCAGAATAACTTCACACACACCCGCTACTGTGTATTTCCAAGTCTAATTCTGTCACTAAACCCATACCTGTCACCCAGCGCCTAAATACTAGGCCTCAAATTTAAATCCCTCTAAATCTCTCGTTACCGCTGTCCTGTTGTAGCTGGGAAAGTTATTTAGTGCCCGTCAAAGCACATTTTTTGTTCTGGGTTGAAGTACAATTCCCAATTTAGCAATTTCATAATTTAGTGGTTCCTGCTATATCAGAGCTATTTGAAATCTATCCCAAAAAGGGTATATAATATTCAAGGTGCACATTGGGTCATTCAGAATAACTTCACACACACGCTTCTGTGCATTTCCAAGTCTAATTCTGTCACTAAATCCATACCGGTCACCCAGCGCCTAAATACTAGGCCTCAAATTTATATCCCGCTGAATTTGAATACAATACATTGGGCCAAATAATATATTTGTTGTTGTGGTGAACCATAACAATGAAAAAAACATCTAGTAAGGGACGCGGACGTGGACATGGTCGTGGTGGTGTTAGTGGACCCTCTGGTGCTGGGAGAGGACGTGGCCGTTCTGCCACATCCACACGTCCTAGTGTACCAACTACCTCAGGTCCCAGTAGCCGCCAGAATTTACAGCGATATATGGTGGGGCCCAATGCCGTTCTAAGGATGGTAAGGCCTGAGCAGGTACAGGCATTAGTCAATTGGGTGGCCGACAGTGGATCCAGCACGTTCACATTATCTCCCACCCAGTCTTCTGCAGAAAGCGCACAGATGGCGCCTGAAAACCAACCCCATCAGTCTGTCACATCACCCCCATGCATACCAGGGAAACTGTCTCAGCCTCAAGTTATGCAGCAGTCTCTTATGCTGTTTGAAGACTCCGCTGGCAGGGTTTCCCAAGGGCATCCACCTAGCCCTTCCCCAGCGGTGAAAGACATAGAATGCACTGACGCACAACCACTTATGTTTCCTGATGATGAGGACATGGGAATACCACCTCAGCATGTCTCTGATGATGACGAAACACAGGTGCCAACTGCTGCGTCTTTCTGCAGTGTGCAGACTGAACAGGAGGTCAGGGATCAAGACTGGGTGGAAGACGATGCAGGGGACGATGAGGTCCTAGACCCCACATGGAATGAAGGTCGTGCCACTGACTTTCACAGTTCGGAGGAAGAGGCAGTGGTGAGACCGAGCCAACAGCGTAGCAAAAGAGGGAGCAGTGGGCAAAAGCAGAACACCCGCCGCCAAGAGACTCCGCCTGCTACTGACCGCCGCCATCTGGGACCGAGCACCCCAAAGGCAGCTTCAAGGAGTTCCCTGGCATGGCACTTCTTCAAACAATGTGCTGACGACAAGACCCGAGTGGTTTGCACGCTGTGCCATCAGAGCCTGAAGCGAGGCATTAACGTTCTGAACCTGAGCACAACCTGCATGACCAGGCACCTGCATGCAAAGCATGAACTGCAGTGGAGTAAACACCTTAAAACCAAGGAAGTCACTCAGGCTCCCCCTGCTACCTCTTCTGCTGCTGCCGCCTCGGCCTATTCTGCTGCTGCCGCCTCGGCCTCTTCCTCCGCCTCTGGAGGAACGTTGGCACCTGCCGCCCAGCAAACAGGGGATGTACCACCAACACCACCACCACCACCTCCGTCACCAAGCGTCTCAACCATGTCACACGCCAGCGTTCAGCTCTCCATCTCACAAACATTTGATAGAAAGCGTAAATTCCCACCTAGCCACCCTCGATCCCTGGCCCTGAATGCCAGCATTTCTAAACTACTGGCCTATGAAATGCTGTCATTTAGGCTGGTGGACACAGACAGCTTCAAACAGCTCATGTCGCTTGCTGTCCCACAGTATGTTGTTCCCAGCCGGCACTACTTCTCCAAGAGAGCCGTGCCTTCCCTGCACAACCAAGTATCCGATAAAATCAAGTGTGCACTGCGCAACGCCATCTGTAGCAAGGTCCACCTAACCACAGATACGTGGACCAGTAAGCACGGCCAGGGACGCTATATCTCCCTAACTGCACACTGGGTAAATGTAGTGGCAGCTGGGCCCCAGGCGGAGAGCTGTTTGGCGCACGTCCTGCCGCCGCCAAGGATCGCAGGGCAACATTCTTTGCCTCCTGTTGCCACCTCCTCCTTCTCGGCTTCCTCCTCCTCTTCTTCCACCTGCTCATCCAGTCAGCCACACACCTTCACCACCAACTTCAGCACAGCCCGGGGTAAACGTCAGCAGGCCATTCTGAAACTCATATGTTTGGGGGACAGGCCCCACACCGCACAGGAGTTGTGGCGGGGTATTGAACAACAGACCGACGAGTGGTTGCTGCCGGTGAGCCTCAAGCCCGGCCTGGTGGTGTGTGATAATGGGCGAAATCTCGTTGCAGCTCTGGGACTAGCCAATTTGACGCACATCCCTTGCTTGGCGCATGTGCTGAATTTGGTGGTGCAGAAGTTCATTCACAACTACCCCGACATGTCAGAGCTGCTGCATAAAGTGCGGGCCGTCTGTTCGCGCTTCCGGCGTTCACATCCTGCCGCTGCTCGCCTGTCTGCGCTACAGCGTAACTTCGGCCTTCCCGCTCACCGCCTCATATGCGACGTGCCCACCAGGTGGAACTCCACCTTGCACATGCTGGACAGACTGTGCGAGCAGCAGCAGGCCATAGTGGAGTTTCAGCTGCAGCACGCACGGGTCAGTCGCACTACAGAACAGCACCACTTCACCACCAATGACTGGGCCTCCATGCGAGACCTGTGTGCCCTGTTGCGCTGTTTCGAGTACTCCACCAACATGGCCAGTGGCGATGACACCGTTATCAGCGTTACAATACCACTTCTATGTCTCCTTGAGAAAACACTTAGGGCGATGATGGAACAGGAGGTGGCCCAGGAGGAGGAGGAGGAGGATGAGGAAGAGGGGTCATTTTTAGCACTTTCAGGCCAGTCTCTTCGAAGTGACTCAGAGGGAGGTTTTTTGCAACAGCAGAGGCCAGGTACAAATGTGGCCAGCCAGGGCCCACTACTGGAGGACGAGGAGGACGAGGATGAGGAGGAGGTGGAGGAGGATGAGGATGAAGCATGGTCACAGCGGGGTGGCACCCAACGCAGCTCGGGTCCATCACTGGTGCGTGGCTGGGGGGAAAGGCAGGACGATGACGATACGCCTCCCACAGAGGACAGCTTGTCCTTACCCCTGGGCAGCCTGGCACACATGAGCGACTACATGCTGCAGTGCCTGCGCAACGACAGCAGAGTTGCCCACATTTTAACCTGTGCGGACTACTGGGTTGCCACCCTGCTGGATCCACGCTACAAAGACAATGTGCCCACCTTACTTCCTGCACTGGAGCGTGATAGGAAGATGCGCGAGTACAAGCGCACGTTGGTAGACGCGCTACTGAGAGCATTCCCAAATGTCACAGGGGAACAAGTGGAAGCCCAAGGCCAAGGCAGAGGAGGAGCAAGAGGTCGCCAAGGCAGCTGTGTCACGGCCAGCTCCTCTGAGGGCAGGGTTAGCATGGCAGAGATGTGGAAAACTTTTGTCAACACGCCACAGCTAACTGCACCACCACCTGATACGCAACGTGTTAGCAGGAGGCAACATTTCACTAACATGGTGGAACAGTACGTGTGCACACCCCTCCACGTACTGACTGATGGTTCGGCCCCTATCAACTTCTGGGTCTCTAAATTGTCCACGTGGCCAGAGCTAGCCTTTTATGCCTTGGAGGTGCTGGCCTGCCCGGCAGCCAGCGTTTTGTCTGAACGTGTATTCAGCACGGCAGGGGGCGTCATTACAGACAAACGCAGCCGCCTGTCTACAGCCAATGTGGACAAGCTGACGTTCATAAAAATGAACCAGGCATGGATCCCACAGGACCTGTCCGTCCCTTGTCCAGATTAGACATTAACTACCTCCCCATAACCATATATTATTGGACTCCAGGGCACTTCCTCATTCAATCCTATTTTTATTTTCATTTTACCATTATATTGCGATGCTACCCAAAGTTGAATGAACCTCTCCTCTGCCTGTGTGCTAGGCCTAAATATATGCCAATGGACTGTTGCAGTGGTGGCTGACATGAAGCCTGATTCTCTGCTATGACATGCAGACTAATTCTCTGCTGACATGAAGCCAGATTGTCTGTTACGGGACCTCTCTCCTCTGCCTGGGTGCTGGGCCTAAATTTATGACAATGGACTGTTGCAGTGGTGGCTGACGTGAAGCCTGATTCTCTGCTATGACATGCAGACTGATTCTCTGCTGTCATGAAGCCAGATTGTCTGTTACGGGACCTTTCTCCTCTACCTGGGTTCTGGGCCTAAATTTATGAAAATTGACTCTTACAGTGGTGGGTGACGTGAAGCCTGATTCTCTGCTATGATATGAAGACTGATTCTCTGCTGACATGAAGCCAGATTGTCTGTTACGGGACCTTTCTCCTCTGCCTGGGTTCTGGGCCTAAATTTATGAAAATTGACTCTTACAGTGGTGGGTGACGTGAAGCCTGATTCTCTGCTATGATATGAAGACTGATTCTCTGCTGACATGAAGCCAGATTGTCTGTTACGGGACCTTTCTCCTCTGCCTGGGTTCTGGGCCTAAATTTATGAAAATTGACTCTTACAGTGGTGGGTGACGTGAAGCCTGATTCTCTGCTATGATATGAAGACTGATTCTCTGCTGACATGAAGCCAGATTCTCTGTTACGGGACCTTTCTCCTCTGCCTGGGTTCTGGGCCTAAATTTATGAAAATTGACTCTTACAGTGGTGGGTGACGTGAAGCCTGATTCTCTGCTATGATATGAAGACTGATTCTCTGCTGACATGAAGCCAGATTCTCTGTTACGGGACCTTTCTCCTCTGCCTGGGTTCTGGGCCTAAATTTATGAAAATTGACTCTTACAGTGGTGGGTGACGTGAAGCCTGATTCTCTGCTATGATATGAAGACTGATTCTCTGCTGACATGAAGCCAGATTCTCTGTTACGGGACCTCTCTCCTCTGCCTGGGTGCTGGGCCTAAATTTATGACAATGGACTGTTGCAGTGGTGGCTGACGTGAAGCCTGATTCTCTGCTATGACATGCAGACTGATTCTCTGCTGACATGAAGCCAGATTCTCTGTTACGGGACCTCTCTCCTCTGCCTGTGTGTGTGCTGGGCCTAAATATATGCCAATGGACTGTTGCAGTGGTGGCTGACGTGAAGCCTCATTCTCTGCTATGACATGCAGACTAATTCTCTGCTGACATGAAGACAGATTCTCTGTTACGGGACCTCTCTCCTCTGCCTGGGTGCCGGGGCCTAAATATCTGAGAATGGACTGTTCCAGTGGTGGGTGACGGGAAGCCAGATTCTCTGCTATGGAACCTCTCTCCAATTGATTTTGGTTAATTTTTATTTATTTAATTTTTATTTTAATTCATTTCCCTATCCACATTTGTTTGCAGGGGATTTACCTACATGTTGCTGCCTTTTGCAGCCCTCTAGCTCTTTCCTGGGCTGTTTTACAGCCTTTTTAGTGCCGAAAAGTTCGGGTCCCCATTGACTTCAATGGGGTTCGGGTTCGGGACGAAGTTCGGATCGGGTTCGGATCCCGAACCCGAACATTTCCGGGATGTTCGGCCGAACTTCTCGAACCCGAACATCCAGGTGTTCGCTCAACTCTACTCATTAGCGATTATCAGCCGAATTTTTGGCCAGTGTAATACAGCTTTTGATCTTTACTTTCTAAAGGCAGATTTACACTGCTCGAATATCAGGCAAATTATCGGAAAAGAACGTTCCTGCGAATGCTCGTTCCCAACAATCTGCCCCTGTAAATGTGCCGCTGATCACAACATTCGTTCATCGGGTGATCCTGTCATTTCTAGGCAGCAGATCGTGTGGTCTAAAGAGCGATCTGCTGCCCAGAAACAATTATTCTGTATGAGAATGAGCGATCGCAATAGCGACCCCTCGTTCTCATACCGTGGAGGTGATCGCTACATGTAAATGCAGCGGTCTTCTTCACTGAACGAGCAGCCAACTGTCGGAAAGTAACGCTTCCTTCCTGACAATCGGCTATTACATTGTGCAGTGTAAATCTGCCTTAACCTAAAAAGGAGCTGTCACCTCTCTTGGTATGTCTGTTTTAGCAACTACTTGCATCCCCCATGTAATAACAATTATAAATATATTGCCAGCACAGTTTCAAATGAAGGTCCAGATGGGTGTTACCAGTTGGGGGGGGGGGTGTCAATGCGCAGTTTCCAATCAGTGCTGTTAGTGTCAGACAGTGCAGGGACACATCCCCAACTGGTAACACCCAGCTGGACCTTTATTGCAAACTGCTAGTAACTAATTCATAACTTCAAGCGGGAATAATAAAGGAATGACACATCATAGAGTCATAAGACCAGATGCTCCAGAATTGTTATTACATGGATAATGCAAGTAGATATTAAAATAGACATTTCAGTATAGGCGACAGCTCCTCTTTAGGCTGGACATACACATTCAGTAGCTGTCATGCTATCAAGTGACCAACAGCTATCTCTTCCGATTCCCCCATATGTGTTCACCTTGGTTGAACGTGCATGTGTATGTAGAGAACCGCTGCCAGACTCTTTTAGCCGTTCATTATCTCCTGGGTGAACAGAAACCATCCAGATTCTTCTCTCGTCTGACATCCTCTGTCAGGAGAGCGTCGCAAGCTCCTTATATATGTTAGCTTCTTGGCATGTTCTGCGGACAGGACACTACTGCCTTCACTGATATAAATCCTACATGATCTATTCATTCCCAGCAGAACATAGAGAACATATACATACCCCTTCCCAAAAGATGTATATGCAAGACAAGTTCGAGTCAGTAAAAATCACTTGACCCTCTTTTTCTCATTCCTGCGACCATTGGTCTTTGGATTCTGACACGATTTCATTCAGGTATGGCTTTCTTCTTGCCCATGGCACCTAATTTGACTCTTCGCTACCAACTCCTGCCTGGCTTTCTGATTTGGGCTTGTCACTTGATTTTGCAGTTTCCTGTTGTCTTGTTTACAACTTTAGTTCTATCCTCCAATGTGACACCATACTTCAACAACCACCATAGATGACTTTGCACATATGACATATCCTTCCATTTTC
Organism: Bufo gargarizans; assembly: GCF_014858855.1. Lineage (NCBI taxonomy): Eukaryota > Metazoa > Chordata > Amphibia > Anura > Bufonidae > Bufo > Bufo gargarizans. Next base: position 661,095,431 of record NC_058081.1, on the reverse strand, counting down.
ACACATGGTCACTTGTTCTGGTCATTGCTACTAGCTTGGTCCCTCAGTTACTTCATCAGAAGAAGCAACCACTTGGGCATCTTAGTACACAGTATTAAGAGCCAAACCAAATTTGATAGGAAAGTAGTTGAATTGTGCAATTCTTCTGGCCTCTTTCTCTGAATATCACACGTTAGTTTAGTTTCACATCTGTGGCTGAGCTGCTGGGAATCGGCCAGACAAAATCCGTTGCGTGCATTGGTTTTTGTCCGACCGATTCCCAGCATATTTGCCAAGTAGCGGTCGGATTTCTGCCAGACTTCATTATAGTCAATGGGGTCTGGTAGGCAGATGGCAGTATACGATCATTTTCCAAACATAAGAAAGTCCAGCTCTCTCGGGTGGAAAGGTTATAGTCCCGTTCAGTTAGTCCACACTCTTCGGCAGAGTACCCAAAACAGGAAACGGATCCAGCGATTAAAATACCCAAAGGCTTTATTTCTTCTTTTAAAATGACACTACAGCTTACAACTCCATATTCATCCCTTCTGACGCGACTAGTCTACAATAACTCAAGACTGGTTTATATGGGTTTTGAGATCGAGGAGGGCTGGTCTTGCCAGTGATTTCACATGTGACAGAATCAACTAGGAGCGACAGCTCAAATTAACCTCTTGTTTTTGGTATCTTGAGAATGTATAGGATACATAAAAGTGAGATCAATTTTAAAAATAAAATTTTAAAAATAACAAAAAACAGAACTTTAGTCCAGACTATGTTTCTGTGTATATAGGTATGAAATGTAATCGGAACAAAACCTTTCAACAAGTCTGAGCGATAATTCATACCTTGGTGAAAGGTGGTGTTTAAAGTAAAAATCCAAAAAGCCTCTCTTTCAAGTAATAATTTTTGTAGATCATCTCCTACTCGTTCTATGCCTATAGCTTTTATGCAGTCTAAATTACCATTGTGCTTTTCCCAAAAATGTTTGGAGGCACCTGACACATTACGATTTTTACTATTTTCGGTTCTGTCATAGATATGCTCCAAGAAATGTTTTTTAGGTTTTCTTTTAGCGCTGCCAATATATTGTAAATGGCAGGATGTCCATATGATCATGTAGGTGACCCCCTTCCGAAATGCTATTGACATACTCCTTTATAGGAAATGTTTTAGTTCCATCTGAACTGGTAAATTGCTTTTCTTTTTGTACATGCGGGCATGTTTTGCATGGATAAGGACCGCATGGAAAAAAAGCCCTTGTGCTGTGTGGTGAAACCAACCCCGCCACTTTGAAGAAAAAGACAGACCGGCCGCACAGCTTAAATCTGTGGAACTGTTGTGGGCAGGAAAGCCATGCTTGCGGCTGGCCAAATGTGACTTCCATGGAATTCGGGAACCCCTGCTCGGATCTGGGTGATTTTTGGATATGTTGTTCACCCAGATCAGAGCTATCCATGGACGTATACATTATGGGGATATGTGGGGTTTTGAGGTGTTTTCTGTGTTTTGGGAAAAATGTGTTGTTTCTGTCTGTGAGTGATTAAGTTAGCCCATTATGCTTGGTAATTGTATTGCAGGCAGGGCCTATTGTGTTTTGGTAATTGTATTTTGTTGATTGCGTCTCAGACAATGCCAGTGTGTTTGTTGAATAGGGTTAGTTTGGTGTTTAAACTGTACAGGATTGGCTGCTAGGTCATGTCATCAGTATGTCATGTGTATATAAGTCAATATACCAGGGGGAGAGAAACAGAGCTGGATCGCACATCCACAACTTGCTTATCAGCGCTATATTAAAGTGTACAGCCCCCCATACTGCATGATGTACAAGAGGCATTAGTGTACAGTTGGATCAAAAGGCATAAGCCCACTCACCACGCCAAGGTCGCCTCTTTGAGTAGGACCTACTCTGACAAAAAGGCGCAGCGCAGTGCGGTGACAAAGCGGCACTGCCCTGGTAGGCGGCGGGACCCAGGAGTCTGTGAGTGTAGGTCCCACTCAAAGAGGCGACCTTGGCGTGGTGAGTGGGCTTATGCCTTTTGATAAAAATGTACACTAATGCCTCTTGTACATCATGCAGTATGGGGGGCTGTACACTTTAATATAGCGCTGATAAAGCAAGTTAGATCAAAGCATAGCATTGTGGAGGTGCGATCCAGCTCTGTTTCTCTCCCCCTGGTATATTAATGGTCTATTTTTTTCTTTCCTGGTATCAGCACTCCTCCCATTCGGCACAGGTGGTTTTAATCACACAAGTCTGCATATAGTGGTCATTGACCTGTAGCTCCTGATAGCAATGGACATGTTGTGTTAGACAACTGTGCACATGGTGCAGTACTGCGTGGTGGCCTTTGTTTTTGTGGTGCTGTTCTGGTGGGTTGGTGGGACCCAGTGCCCTGGGTGGCATTGTCAGACAGCAAGGTTGCTGTTTTGACTCCTGGGTCCCGCCGCCTACCAGGGCAGTGCCGCTTTGTCACCGCACTGCCTCTATTTTTTTTTTTAGTGTTAGTGTCTTTTTTATATACTATTTTGCAGCTTTGTGCTAGAATACGATGTAATTTACTATCTTCATGAAGAACGGGTAGATATTCATTAATTATGTTGCGTATTTGAAAAAAATATTGGACTGAATTGCAGTATCCTAATAGTTATATTATTTTTACTTTTAGGGATGAATATGGAGTTGTAAGCTGTACTGTCACTTTAAAAGAAGATATAAAGCATTTGGGGATTTTATTCGCTGGATCCATTACCTGCCTTAGTATCCGGTAATGCCTGATCCGGGGAACTCTGACAGACTGTTCTCTGCCAGAACAGCCTGCTGAACAGTTCCGCCACAGATGGAAAACTAGCCTTACCTGAAGCATTACAGTTCCCTTCCATATTTATTTTTTTGGGTTTCCAAAAGCGGGAATGGAGCCTATTTTAATAGAAACGAATATGAACCCCATGTACTGTCATGCAGGTGAGTCCTAAGCAATCTGAAAGGATCAAGTGCATGTGATTTAAAGAAATTGAACATATGATAATGGTCTTACAAGATGACGCTTGTGCCGTTTTACACTGAGCTGAAGATCAGATGAATGGTCATGGACAAACATTTGTATGAAGCCTGTTCCCAATTGTCCTGTGTGACGGTGTTGCCACCCACCTGACAACTGAGAAAACGTTCACTCGTTGGGTAATTGCATCTTTGTGGATATCATGGGCAGGATGTCACTCTGTGTAAACAGGGATGCACTGCCCACAAATGGTGAATCTGTATGATCGTAATAGCGATCCTTCATCCCCCATATGGAGGGAATAATTGCTGCACATGAGTAAAGCTCTACTGCGGTTCAGCAATAGGACGATGATCATTTCATTGCGCTGTGCATCGGCTCACATAAAATGGCCTCTGGTGCAATTTTTTATGGCCATCGAGAATTATTATGTTCTTATGACATTAGTTTCGGAGTCAGGAGAGATTTTCTGCCCAGTGGCGCTGTTTCTTTATGCAACCTAAGGAAGAAAGGAAGCTGTTTCTTTCTTTTTGTGTTAAAACATACAAACGATATTCAAGTTACTTGTTTGCCTGGAGGACAATAGAACTTGTTCCATACAAGCTTCACGTTGAGGCTACTGCATGTCTTTTATGGTTTCACACAAAGGACTTGAAGACAGAGGAGCCTCTCACCGCCAACAGTGCACTGACTTTGGAGTTATCTTCTTATCTCACAATCTGCTTCTCCTACTTTGCTTCACTTCCTCCTGTTCTTCGCCTAAATTAATTACTTAATCTGTCTCTTTAGCATCTCTTTAGCCCTTGGGGCTTGTTGACATGTGTACCTTAATAGTGCTGAACATAAAGTTACTCTTGTGATTCCTACTGGAACCCAGCATACCATCAGAGGAGCAGTCTCCTTTCCTGATATGTCTCTTCTAGTAACTACTTGCATTCCCTGTCATTTCTGGGTGGTCTCATAAGAACATGAGTTCTGGGGATAAGGAGAACTCTTGTAGGGTCTTGTGTCTCCTTGAATAAATAGAGCTGCGATCAAACATGCACTCTGCAATATATCCAAGCAGGGGCGAATTGGCCCAGGGGGCCGCCTGATTTCTCCTCACTGCCGGCCAGTGGAAGTTTTTGGGGATGTAGTTTTGTGCTGCTAGTGGCAGTATTTTGTGATGGACTGTGGTATTTAGCTCTGCTGGGGTGGTATAATGTGCCACAATATAGTATTGCTACCTTCCATCAGTTTGGACCCGACTACAAAATGGGGCCACTCGTAGTATTTTTTCCAGGGCCACTTTAAGTTCCCAGTCTGCCCCTGTATTCAAGGCAAGTGTGTCAAAGTGTGCCCCCACCCTCAGTACCTCTACCTGGTCCCATGTACAATTCTCACTCAATGCAAGGCCTGCTGGACAACCTACGGTGTCACCCAACTCAGGAAATTGCTAATTTGGTTACATTAGTCTGTTCCTTTTTGGCAGGAATTTTCGTCTAAATCCATGAATAGGATTCCATTCTCAATGGGACCCTAGGCGGCTGCCTTCTCCGCCTACTCCTCGTTCTATCCCCGGTTAATGTCATAGGATCTCAATTTCCTGAAGTAAAGGTAAAGATGATTAAGAGAGTCCACCGACCTGTGAAGAAAGATACTGGAACAGTACACAAACCTGGATGAAGAAAAAGGCACTGGAGAACATAAAACATGCTGTACTTTATCTTCCCAATGGTTGCTCGGCTGTCCATTTTGATAACACGGTTCGGTGGGTTAGATTCCATCTCAGATACATTCACCTGTCAAAAGTGGAACCACGGGAGACAGATTTAAGTAATGGTAAAAATTCCCTTAGTTACTAATTGCATTCAGAAATATGTGTGTGCAGTTTCCATTATCTTGGCAGGACTTGAAATGTTTGACTTTTTAATACCATGCACTATGCAGCAGAGTACAATAAATTATTCTCTGTTATCAGCTTTTCTGAAGACTAGAGGGACTGGTTACAAGGTCTTTCTATGGGATTATAGCATAAACGTCAAGATCCAATGCACCGAAACAAGTCAATACCATGAGAGGATGTATTATTGATTTGCTTAATATAAATGTCATACTTGGGTAACGTTGCATACGTTGGCCATCCTAAAATTAATAGACTTCTACAATATTATCTCCTGTATGTGCAACCTTCTGGCGGCAGCTCTGGATATTGGTGGTGGAAATACAATGGGCGCCTCCCCTTGGGCCCTCTATAACTCATCCCAGGTGTAGGATAGCCGAGTGGTATAGTGCGGCCTAAAATGTCTCTTTATGTGTGTCATGGTGCTCATACCTGGATACCGCTGGACACCAGACTTTGGCTCTGAAGCAATAAATAGGGGGAATAATTGAGGGATTGGAAAGAATAACTTGAGTCCAGGCCTTGTATGTAGTCGAACAGCAGCTTTACTTTGCATAAACGTTCTCCAAAACAGTTTACAGACTTTCTCTTGGTACCAGCAAGCTTTAGCATTAAAACTGTCAGGCAAACTCAACTCTGCTATATATGTTTCTCTCTGGCTCTGCTGTACTGACAGGCTGGCTGTAGAACTTTGCTTCTTCTGTATGCTGCACTTCTCTTTGTATGGTCTGTCTCTAGATTAGCTTCCTCCTGGCTCCTGAGGCTCTAAGCTTTGGCCTCCATGGCCAGCAGAGCTGAGGGTGCTCTGGCTGGCTTGGGCACGTCCAGCATAGACGTACCCCCAGCACACCTGTCCCCTATCAGGGGATAAGCTAGACTAACTCTAACTTCTGCCCTACCTTTCCTGCAGGAAGTAGGACTCGCCCACCTCTCCAGAGGGGCATCAGAATGGAATGAAAGGTTCCATTCTATCTACATACAGCTCTGCCATGTTTTCTGCCACCTGCTGGTGAACCAGGCACATTACATTTGAACAGTTACATAACAAAATAGGAATGCACAGTGTGGAGGACCTGGAATAAATACACAAGATGACATGAGGTTAGACCAATAAAGACAGTAGCAGGGTGCAGAAGTGGTAACACCACTCTGGGGTGTTACAGAAAGAATGACTGCACTTGGGGACACTTTCAAAGTTTTCCCAATTTTTCGGACTGACTGACCTTCATTTCTTAAAGTAATGATAGCCACTCGTTTTTCTTTACTTAGCTGCTTTTTTCTTGCCATAATACAAATTCTAACAGTCTATTCAGTAGGACTATCAGCTGTGTATCCACCTGACTTCTCCACAAGGCAACTGATGGTCCCAACCCCATTTATAAGGCAAGAAATCCCACTTATTAAACCTGACAGGCACACCTGTGAAGTGAAAACCATTTCAGGTGACTACCTCTTGAAGCTCATCAAGAGAATGCCAAGAGTGTGCAAAGCAAAAGGTGGCTACTTTGAAGAACCTAGAATATGACATATTTTCAGTTGTTTCACACTTTTTTGTTATGTATATAATTCCACATGTGTTAATTCATAGTTTTGATGCCTTCAGTGTGAATCTACAATTTTCATAGTCATGAAAATAAAGAAAACTCTTTGAATGAGAAGGTGTGTCCAAACTTTTGGTCTGTACTGTATATATATTGCGTCTCAGCCTGAAAGAATGTTAAAAGTGAATAGAAAAAGTGGGAATAGAGAATTGATATAAAATCAGGCGTACAGGAGATCAGAGATGTGGAGAGGGATTGGTAATTGACCATCCACCACTCTGATAGCCTGAATAATAGCCTGTTGCTTGCTAACACTCAGTATATTGTAACACTGATATAGGTGTAGTCTATAGCAACCAGGCTGGAATACCGCTACTCAATTGGCAGGGACTCACATGTGCAGACCTAGTCCTATGTACGCATATCCCTATGCTACTTGTGATGAGCCATAGAGTGGAACGTCTGCAGAGTCTGAACAGCTGATATGGGTCTGAGTGCACCCTTAGACGCTGCCCTGCCTAGTGAGAGATATGTACACATCAGATCGCTCAACGCGTTTCTACATGACTAGGATATATCATGTGTCATCAGGAGCGATACATTAGTATGGAATATCAGATGTGAACGGAGATGCCGCTCTGTCGCGTGCATACATTGGCGCTGTGATGGCCGTATGCGGCCGAGCACACGCCAAATAGAAATAATCTAAGACCCGCCCCCAGGAGGTGTGTGCCATCATGGAGCGCCAATCAGCTGCAAGATATAGATAACATCAGTGGAATCACATTTTTTTATGGTATGTGAATATGAATTGGTAGTGGATATTATTTGAGTCGTCTTCCGTGGAAATGTAGTAATTTTACCGTTTGAACATTTCCCACATCTATAAAAACCCGACATATTAGCCCATTTCTGGATCGATTGCAGCTTCTTCTGATTCATTTTTATGGACGGGACTACTTTTAGACTCAGATTTGGTGCTTTTGTGAATGTCTTTTAATGCATAGTGCCAATGTTTTTTGATGATGTTTTGAATATCTCTATATTGTGTATTATAGGGCAATATAATTCTCATTGTCTCATCACCCAATCCACTTGTTTTACATAATCTTTATAAAAAAAATGTGTGTCTGTCTAGATTTCGTATTTTATTCAAAGATGTATCTATCAGTGTAGATGGGTATTTCTTCATTAGGAATTGCTGTCTCATTTTTTCCACCTCATCCTCACCTCATCCTCAAATTGATGATCAAAGGTGCAATTCCTTTTAGTTCTCCGAAATTGACCTTGTGGTATATTTAGGTGCCACCTTGGAAGGTGGTAAGTTGTATATAGTAAAAAAAATGTTTCTAGCTATGGGTTTCTGATATGTATTGCAAATAAGTTTCTCTTTATCTATCGTGATTTGCAGATCCAGAAATTCAAAATAAAAATAGTTATGGGTTAATATGAAGTCAACCCTTCTACTAAATATTCTATTTGTTGTAAAGGCAATTGTCCATCCTTTTGGAGTTGTTTCCTCATAGTGTCCATTCCATTCCTGTAATTAATTATAGTGTATAAGGAATGTACATCTAGTATACCTACTGTCCAGTGTGGTTGAAATGTCAGATTTTCCACTATCTGAATGATTTGTGTGGTGTCTTTGATGTACGATCGGGTCTTTTTTACTGTTGGTTGTAATAGTTTGTCTATATGCTGGGATAGGTTTGCTGTAAGAGATTCTATCCCAGAAACTATAGGACGTCCTGTGGATCTAGCAGATTTTTGTGTAATTTAGGTATTACTATTTGGCCTCATGCACACGGACGTTTTTTTTTGCGGTCCGCAAAAACGGGTCCCGTAGTTTCCGTGATCCGTGTCCGTTTTTTCTTTCGTGGGTCTTTCTTGATTTTTGGAGGATCCACGGACATGAAGGAAAGTAAAAAAAAAAATAGTTTTGGTGTCCGCCTGGCCGTGCGGAGCCAAACGGATCCGTCCTGACTTACAATGCAAGTCAATAGGGACGGATCCGTTTGACGTTGACACAATATGGTGCAATTGCAAACGGATCCACCCCCCATTGACTTACAATGTAAAGTCAGGAGTCCCTATTATACCATCGGATCAGAGTTTTCTCCAATCCGATGGTATATTTTAACTTGAAGCGTCCCCATGGGAACGCCTCTATGTTAGAATATACCATCGGATTTGAGTTACATCGTGAAAACTCATATCCGACAGTATATTCTAACACAGAGGCGTTCCCATAATGATGGGGACGCTTAAAGTTAGAATATACTACGAACTGTGTACATGACTCCCCCCTGCTGCCTGGCAGCACCCGATCTCTTACAGGGGGCTGTGATCTGCACAATTAACCCCTCAGGTGCCGCACCTGAGGGGTTAATTGTGCGTATCATAGCTCACTGTAAGAGATCAGGGGCTGCCAGGAAGCAGGGGGCAGGCCCCCCTTCCTCCCCAGTTTTAATTTCATTGGTGGCCAGTGTGGCCCCCCCGGCCCCCCTCTATTGTATTAATTTCATTGGTGGCCAGTGTGCGCCCCCCCCCGCCTCCCCTCCCTCTACTGTATTAATTTCATTGGTGGCCAGTGCGCCCCCCCTCCCTCCCTCCCTCTATTGTATTAATAGAGGGTGGCCAGTGTGCGGCCCCCCTCCCTGGCCCCCCCTCCCTCTACTGTATTAATTTCATTGGTGGCCAGTACGGCCCCCCTCCCTCCCTCTATTGTATTAATTTCATTGGTGCCAGTGTGCGGCCTCCCCCCCGATCATTGGTAGCAGCGGAGAGTTCCGATCGGAGTCCCAGTTTAATCGATGGGGCTCCGATCAGTAACCATGGCAACCAGGACGCTACTGCAGTCCTGGTTGCCATGGTTACTTAGCAATATTAGAAGCATCATACTTACCTTCTGCGCTGTCTGTGACCGTCCGGGAGCTCCTCCTACTGGTAAGTGACAGGTCTGTGCGGCGCATTGCTTAATGATCTGTCACTTACCAGTAGGAGGAGCGCCCGGCCGGTCACAGACAGCGCAGCAGGTAAGTACGATGCTTCTAATATTGCTAAGTAACCATGGCAACCAGGACTGCAGTAGCGTCCTGGTTGCCATGGTTACCGATTGGAGCCCCAGCGATTAAACTGGGAACTCCGATCAGAACTCTCCGCTGCCACCAATTATCGGGGTGGGGGAGGCCGCACACTGGCCACCAATGAAATTAATACAATAGAGGGAGGGGGGACCGCACTGGCCACCAATGAAATTAATACAATAGAGGGAGGGAGAGGGGGCCGGGGGGGCCGCACACTGGCCACCAATGAAATTAATACAATAGAAGGAGGGGCCGCACTGGCCACCAATGAAATTAATACAGTAGAGGGAGGGGGGTCTGCCCCCTGCTGCCTGGCAGCCCCTGATCTCTTACAGGGGGCTATGATAAGCACAATTAACCCCTCTGGTGCGGCATCTGAGGGGTTAATTTTGCGTATCACAGCCCCCTGTAAGAGATCGGATGCTGCCAGGCAGCAGGGGGCAGTCATGTACACAGTTCGTAGTATATTCTAACTTGAAGCGTCCCCATCACTATGGGAACGCCTCTGTGTTAGAATATACTGTCGGATCTGAGTTTTCACAAAGTGAAAACTCAGCTCTGAAAAAGCTTTTATGCAGACGGATCTTCGGATCCGTCTGTATGAAAGTAACCTACGGCCACGGATCACGGACGCAGATGCCAATCTTGTGTGCACGCGTGTTTTTTCACGGACCCATTGACTTGAATGGGTCCGTGAACCGTTGTCCGTCAAAAAGATAGGACAGGTCATATTTTTTTGGCGGACAGGAAACACGGATCACGGCCGCTGATGAACAACGGTGCATTTTCCGAGTTGAAAGTCAATGGGTCCGCAGAAAATCACGAAAAACTGAACAACGGCCACGGATGCACACAACGGTCGTGTGCATGAGGCCTTTTACTGTATACCTAAATTACACAAAAATCCAAAAATATTTCAAATGTATGGGATTTATTGCACTACATTGCTAATGTATTTTAATGTGATTTTTTTTGATGCAATAGGATCAGGACTTTATATACAGACTATACGAAATCTAATCTAATAGCTAAAAAACAAAGTGATATATACTGCTATAGAACTATATCCCCCCAATCACGTTGAAAATATATGGACACCAACTGACGTGACTGAACGATTTTATTTTCGCTCTGGTAGATAGGGTAAGCGTACGCAGAACAGAGGCAAAAGACAAGTTCTTAACGCAAAACTTCAGTGTTTATTCACACTTGACGCAAATGCACAAAACAATGTGTTACTTTGCAGTCTTGGTGTTTAATTCACACACAATGGAAAGTACATCTTGGTGTTACTTCACACAAATTGGAAAGTTCATATAAGACAAGTCACCTTAATAACAGTTCTGACTCCAGCAGTCCACGGCAGGCTTTAGGGGAACTGTTTCCTCGGCCCATGGGTCTTAGCCCTCCAACCTGGCACCAAGCCTCAGATCCCAACACAGAGATCCTGCTGCTGAGTCCAGCACCATGTATTGTTTCAGATAAAAATATGTGACCACTGATGAAGGTCTGAAATGACCGAAACATCTGGTCTTAAATACACTGTTTGTACCAAGGATCTAATTGGGCTTTTTTGGATGAAACAACTGCTAAAATTTGAAAAAATAAAAAAGTTTGAATGCAATAATCCAAATCTGAGTGCCGCAATTTTTATTTTAAGTTTACAGATAATAAACGGACGTCCGTAGCTGTTTGATATGCAGCAACTTACAGAGTTCCCTCATGACCTTGGACATAAAAAGGGTCCCCTGGTCAGTCAGAACCTCTTTAGGTAGCCCCACTCGGAAAACATCTCCATTAACTCTTTAGCTATAAGTTTGGCCGATGTATGTCGCAGTGGCACCGCCTCCAGATACCGAGTGGTGTAATCTAGGACGACCAAGATGTTTTGGTGTCCTCTAGCGGACTTCGGTACTGGGCCGAGTCTATGTTTCCCTGTTTTGTGGTTCATCAGAATATGCAGTATCGGGTAAACCAGCTGCGGGGTGAACATATTGAACAGTTGGTGCCCTAGGCTTATCGCAAACTCGTGTTAGAGTTATCCCACCAACATGTTCTTGGGGGTAACATAGTAACACAGTACTATGTTACTATGTTACCCCCAAGAACATGGGGGTAACTATGTTACCCTCAGCACATCAGGCTGTAGCCACTTTTGCAAGAGCAGAAATAAGTCATAATACTGGGGTCTCGCGGGCTCAGCCGGGTTAAACCCCCACTGATGTACCTGCTGGGCCCGGACCAACACATTCACCCCCAGTCTTGCCAGAATCTCACCCTTTACCTTCGGGTAGTCGGCTGCTTGATCGTCCGGCAAGTCCAAATACACCCGCTGAGAATAGTATGCCAGGAACGGAGCAACGACCTAAGCCCACTGTTCTCGGGGTAGTTTTTCCCTTGTGGCCACCTTCTCATAAATCGCCAGGTAGGTTTCGAATAGTGTTGATCGAGCATGATCGGCCGAACACCAGTTCGGCTCAAGCATCTCGATGCTCGGCACATGGCAGAATTTGGCCGAATCCCGCATGTGCTCGAGCGCAATGGTCGAGTCTCCTCCCCGCACTTTTGTTGGCTGTGGGTACAGTTCACATATACAGATGCGTTTCTTAGTTGGACCGCGCTGCTCCAGGAATAACAGAATTTCCACACTTTAGAAACAATCAGATAACTGTGGATATAGGAAAGCAAACAGGCCAAAACGAAGCCTTTCCTCCTTTTACTTTCAGGCTTAATATAAAAGTCGATAATAAGCAGTGTACATAAAAGGTCAAACACCCAACCCGGGTTTCGCTCCAAAAAGCTTCATCAGGGGATACCATAAATTGCATGCAATAGTTAGGCCGCTGCAGACAGCGACATTATTTGCGCTACATCTCCTGTGTAATGTGTGCACATTCCAAAAATATCAGTGACATCCAGTGTACTTTTTCCGTAGACGGTGTCCACTGCGGACAGTGACAATACCTGGGGAACATATCCTGTGTAACTTTTCCACAACCCAAATACCTGTGACATTCCCTGTAATTTTATATTAGCCGCTGCAGACATCAGAGACATTATCTGCAGTTTTTCTCCTGTGGAACGTGTGAGCATCCCAAATACCTTTTTTTGCGCATACACTTACAAATCCTACACTACTGTACGTGTGACATACTTTCAAGCATATATAACATTTAATATAAAGAAGGTGAGGAGTAACGGACAGGGAAGTGGCCGTGATGCTGATATTGCATGCAGAAGCCGTGGCCCTGGGCGCGTTAAAACTGTGCCTGCTGCCAGAGCACAAGAAAAACAATCATCCACGATACCTAGCTTCATGTCCCAGTTTGCAGGGTGTTGCAGGACAACGCTCTCGAAGTCAGACCAGTGCAACCAGGTGGTCAGTTGGATTGCAGCAGATAATGCTTCCAGTCGGTTGAGCACCACCCTGTCTCCCACCAAGTCCAGTCTTAGTAGCCAAGAGTCTGGTCAACACAATCCTCACCCTGATCCTCCTTCCTCCCACCATGGAGTCTTGCCAAACAAGTGATCCCACACTCAGATATTCCGAGGAGCTCTTTTCAGCGCCATTCCTTCATTTGGGCCTCTCGACAAGCCCGCTTGAAGAGGAACATGAGATCTTGTGCCCTGATTCCCAAACTCTTGAGCATCTACAATCACAAGAAGATGACGGTGGGGTGTTTTCAAGGGAGAGTTCGGAATACCCCCGTACACTTTAGGCTACTTTCACACCTGCGTTAGGTGCGTATCCGTCTGGTATCTGCACAGACGGAGCCGCACCTATAATGCAAACAATTGTATCCGTTCAGAACGGATCCGTTTGCATTACCATGAACAAAAAAATATATATATATTTTTTTAATGTTGTTCATGATAATGCAAACGGATCCGTTTTGCCTTACACTGAAAGTCAATGGGAGGTGGATCCGTTTTCAATTGCACCATATTGTATCAGTGAAAACGGATCCATCCCCATTGACTTACAAGGTAAGTCAGGACGGATCCGTTTAGCTCTGCATTGTCAGGCGGACATCAAAATGCTGCAAGCAGCGTTTTGGTGTCCGCCTTCAGAGTGGAATGGTGGCTGAACGGAGGCAAACTGATGCATTCTGAGTGGATCCTTATCCATTCAGAATGCATTGGGGCTAAACTGATCCAAAACGGATCTCACAAGCGGACCCAGAAACGCCAGTGTGAAAGTAGCCTTAAAGATGGTCAGTTAAAATTGGTGGGTTTGGCTGACATTCATCTGTTTCTGGCCCCATTTATGGGATGGTACAATTTATGTGCAATCACTTTTCCCTCCAAAAGGAAAGGAAAACTGAGCATCTCACACCATCACATGTAACATAGCTACCCAAAGTCAATGCTCAGCCTTTTCAATAGTTCATAAAGCATAGCTTGGATAACAATTAAGCCAGAATCTCATCTGAAAATAGCTCTTTCAGGTTATTACCTTTTATTAGAGCAGAGCAGAAATAATTATTTTAGCTTGCTGATAGGCCTTTGTCTGAGTCGGGGGATATTCTTTTTCATTATGGTGTGCTCCTGGTGAGGAAAAATATATGGAGAGGTGAGGGAGAATATAGAGGTCGAAGACCACTGCCAGCAAACTCTAAATCTGCTATCTTTGTATACCACTCCAATTAGTAGATCTAAGGCTAGCCCTAGATATTCACCAGAATCCACTGTAAAGCAAGTTGGATTTGGTTGCTGGGGACCAGGGGATGTCTGCATATCAAGGAGACAGAAAACTGGTGCAAGCTCATAGGTAGCATATCTATCAGATACCAAAAAGATGCAGGAGATTAGTACAAGTAGTCAAAGCCAAGAGAGTCAATGGCAACTAAATCAGAAGACAGGGGTTAAATCCAGAAACAAGCTGAGGTCTAAGACACAGGAAGGTCAAACAGGAAAACAATACTGCTCAGAGTACAAGGAATAAACTAAATCCAGGAATCAAACGAATCACAGGCACTGACATACCCATCGTACCCATACATATGTGCCCATCCTAAATCCCCCCAGCTCTGGCATTGCATGCAAAGCCAGGAACCTGATTGGCTCTGTGTCTAGGCTCACTGATAGGCCAACCATCCGGAGCTAGGCTGCTCGGCATGGCAACACTCCTGACGAACCTGCAGTTCCTGATCCCCCCGAGCACCGCTGCAGAGACACAGGTAGTCACTGCTGGGTGGAGAAGCAGCCAACGCAGGATCATACCAGGGACAGTTTTCTGGAAGATCCAAATCTTTGATTAAGGCCTCGTTCACACCAGCGTTCAGCCTTTCCGTTCTCCTGCTCCGTTATAGGAGCAGGAGAACGGAAAGGACGGATTGGGCACATAACTGAGGCAAGCGGAGCCTACGGACCTCATAGACTATAATAGTTTACGCTCAGAAGATGATTTTGGAGCGGAGACAAAAGTACTGCATGCAATACTTTACAGCATTTTATGGAACATTTTAGGAATTAGTGAGCATGTTTCAGTGCAGACATTTCACTATGTTTTTACCTTGGCGAAACCCCTAAAAATGCTCTTAAAGAACTCTTACAGCTGTCCTAAGTAGGGATGAGCGAACTCGAACTGTATAGTTCGGGTTCGTACCGAATTTTGGGGTGTCCGTGACACGGACCCGAACCCGGACATTTTCGTAAAAGTCCGGGTTCGGGTTCGGTGTTCGTCGCTTTCTTGGCGCTTTTGTGACGCTTTCTTGGCGCTTTTTGAAAGGCTGCAAAGCAGCCAATCAACAAGCGTCATACTACTTGCCCCAAGAGGCCATCACAGCCATGCCTACTATTGGCATGGCTGTGATTGGCCAGAGCACCATGTGACCCAGCCTCTATTTAAGCTGGAGTCACATAGCGCCGCCCGTCACTCTGCTCTGATTAGCGTAGGGAGAGGTTGCGGCTGCGACAGTAGGGCGAGATTAGGCAGATTAACTCCTCCAAAGGACTTGATTAACTGATCGATCTGCAGCTGTGGATCATTGAGCTGCTGATCCTCAATTGCTCACTGTTTTTAGGCTGCCCAGACCGTTTGTCAGTCACATTTTTCTGGGGTGATCGGCGGCCATTTTGTGTCTTGTGGTGCGCCAGCACAAGCTGCGACCAAGTGCATTTAACCCTCAATGGTGTGGTTGTTTTTTGGCTAAAGCCTACATCAGGGTGAAGCTGTCACACCAAGTGCATTTAACCAGCAATAGTCTGTTCATTTTTTGGCCATATACAAAATCAGGGGCAAGCTGCGCCTGTCACCAAGTGCATTTAACCCTCAATGGTGTGGTTGTTTTTTGGCTAAAGCCTACATCAGGGTGAAGCTGTCACACCAAGTGCATTTAACCAGCAATAGTCTGTTCATTTTTTGGCCATATACAAAATCAGGGGCAAGCTGCGCCTGTCACCAAGTGCATTTAACCCTCAATGGTGTGGTTGTTTTTTGGCTAAAGCCTACATCAGGGTGAAGCTGTCACACCAAGTGCATTTAACCAGCAATAGTCTGTTCATTTTTTGGCCATATACAAAATCAGGGGCAAGCTGCGCCTGTCACCAAGTGCATTTAACCCTCAATGGTGTGGTTGTTTTTTGGCTAAAGCCTACATCAGGGTGAAGCTGTCACACCAAGTGCATTTAACCAGCAATAGTCTGTTCATTTTTTGGCCATATACAAAATCAGGGGCAAGCTGCGCCTGTCACCAAGTGCATTTAACCCTCAATGGTGTGGTTGTTTTCTGGCTAAAGCCTACATCAGGGTGAAGCTGTCACACCAAGTGCATTTAACCAGCAATAGTCTGTTTATTTTTTGGCCATATACTACATCAGGGGCAAGCTGCGCCCGTCACCAAGTGCATTTAACCCTCAGTAGTGTGGTTGGTCAAGCTGTGACACCAAGTGCATTTAACCAGCAATAGTCTGTTCATTTTTTGGCCATATACTACATCAGGGGCAAGCTGCGCCCGTCACCAAGTGCATTTAACCAGCAATAGTGTGGTTATTTTTTGGCCATATCCCAGTCTAATTCTGTCACTAAATCCATACCGGTCACCCAGCGCCTAAATACTAGGCCTCAAATTTATATCCCGCTAAATCTCTCGTTACCGCTGTCCTGTTGTAGCTGGGAAAGTTATTTAGTGTCCGTCAAAGCACATTTTTTGTTCTGGGTTGAAGTACAATTCCCAATTTAGCAATTTCATAATTTAGTGGTTTCTGCTATATCAGAGCTATTTGAAATCTATCCCTAAAAGGGTATATAATATTCAAGGTGCACATTGGGTCATTCAGAATAACTTCACACACACCCGCTACTGTGTATTTTCAAGTCTAATTCTGTCACTAAACCCATACCTGTCACCCAGCGCCTAAATACTAGGCCTCAAATTTATATCCTGCTAAATCTCTCGTTACCGCTGTCCTGTTGTAGCTGGGAAAGTTATTTAGTGTCCGTCAAAGCACATTTTTTGTTCTGGGTTGAAGTACAATTCCCAATTTAGCAATTTCATAATTTAGTGGTTTCTGCTATATCAGAGCTATTTGAAATCTATCCCTAAAAGGGTATATAATATTCAAGGTGCACATTGGGTCATTCAGAATAACTTCACACACACCCGCTACTGTGTATTTTCAAGTCTAATTCTGTCACTAAACCCATACCTGTCACCCAGCGCCTAAATACTAGGCCTCAAATTTATATCCTGCTAAATCTCTCGTTACCGCTGTCCTGTTGTAGCTGGGAAAGTTATTTAGTGTCCGTCAAAGCACATTTTTTCTTCTGGGTTGAAATACAATTCCCAATTTAGCAATTTCATAATTTAGTGGTTTCTGCTATATCAGAGCTATTTGAAATCTATCCCTAAAAGGGTAGATCATATTGAAGGTGCACATAGGGTCATTCAGAATAACTTCACACACACCCGCTACTGTGTATTTCCAAGTCTAATTCTGTCACTAAACCCATACCTGTCACCCAGCGCCTAAATACTAGGCCTCAAATTTATATCCCGCTAAATCTCTCGTTACCGCTGTCCTGTTGTAGCTGGGAAAGTTATTTAGTGTCCGTCAAAGCACATTTTTTGTTCTGGGTTGAAGTACAATTCCCAATTTAGCAATTTCATAATTTAGTGGTTTCTGCTATATCAGAGCTATTTGAAATCTATCCCTAAAAGGGTATATAATATTCAAGGTGCACATTGGGTCATTCAGAATAACTTCACACACACCCGCTACTGTGTATTTCCAAGTCTAATTCTGTCACTAAACCCATACCTGTCACCCAGCGCCTAAATACTAGGCCTCAAATTTATATCCTGCTAAATCTCTCGTTACCGCTGTACTGTTGTTGCTTGGAAAGATATTTAGTGTCCGTCAAAGCACATTTTTTGTTCTGGGTTGAAGTACAATTCCCAATTTAGCAATTTCATAATTTAGTGGTTTCTGCTATATCAGAGCTATTTGAAATCTATCCCTAAAAGGGTATATAATATTCAAGGTGCACATTGGGTCATTCAGAATAACTTCACACACACCCGCTACTGTGTATTTTCAAGTCTAATTCTGTCACTAAACCCATACCTGTCACCCAGCGCCTAAATACTAGGCCTCAAATTTATATCCTGCTAAATCTCTCGTTACCGCTGTCCTGTTGTAGCTGGGAAAGTTATTTAGTGTCCGTCAAAGCACATTTTTTCTTCTGGGTTGAAATACAATTCCCAATTTAGCAATTTCATAATTTAGTGGTTTCTGCTATATCAGAGCTATTTGAAATCTATCCCTAAAAGGGTAGATCATATTGAAGGTGCACATAGGGTCATTCAGAATAACTTCACACACACCCGCTACTGTGTATTTCCAAGTCTAATTCTGTCACTAAACCCATACCTGTCACCCAGCGCCTAAATACTAGGCCTCAAATTTATATCCCGCTAAATCTCTCGTTACCGCTGTCCTGTTGTAGCTGGGAAAGTTATTTAGTGTCCGTCAAAGCACATTTTTTGTTCTGGGTTGAAGTACAATTCCCAATTTAGCAATTTCATAATTTAGTGGTTTCTGCTATATCAGAGCTATTTGAAATCTATCCCTAAAAGGGTATATAATATTCAAGGTGCACATTGGGTCATTCAGAATAACTTCACACACACCCGCTACTGTGTATTTCCAAGTCTAATTCTGTCACTAAACCCATACCTGTCACCCAGCGCCTAAATACTAGGCCTCAAATTTATATCCTGCTAAATCTCTCGTTACCGCTGTACTGTTGTTGCTTGGAAAGATATTTAGTGTCCGTCAAAGCACATTTTTTGTTCTGGGTTGAAGTACAATTCCCAATTTAGCAATTTCATAATTTAGTGGTTTCTGCTATATCAGAGCTATTTGAAATCTATCCCTAAAAGGGTATATAATATTCAAGGTGCACATTGGGTCATTCAGAATAACTTCACACACACCCGCTACTGTGTATTTTCAAGTCTAATTCTGTCACTAAACCCATACCTGTCACCCAGCGCCTAAATACTAGGCCTCAAATTTATATCCTGCTAAATCTCTCGTTACCGCTGTCCTGTTGTAGCTGGGAAAGTTATTTAGTGTCCGTCAAAGCACATTTTTTGTTCTGGGTTGAAATACAATTCCCAATTTAGCAATTTCATAATTTAGTGGTTTCTGCTATATCAGAGCTATTTGAAATCTATCCCTAAAAGGGTAGATCATATTGAAGGTGCACATAGGGTCATTCAGAATAACTTCACACACACCCGCTACTGTGTATTTCCAAGTCTAATTCTGTCACTAAACCCATACCTGTCACCCAGCGCCTAAATACTAGGCCTCAAATGTATATCCCGCTAAATCTCTCGTTACCGCTGTCCTGTTGTAGCTGGGAAAGTTATTTAGTGTCCGTCAAAGCACATTTTTTGTTCTGGGTTGAAGTACAATTCCCAATTTAGCAATTTCATAATTTAGTGGTTTCTGCTATATCAGAGCTATTTGAAATCTATCCCTAAAAGGGTATATAATATTCAAGGTGCACATTGGGTCATTCAGAATAACTTCACACACACCCGCTACTGTGTATTTCCAAGTCTAATTCTGTCACTAAACCCATACCTGTCACCCAGCGCCTAAATACTAGGCCTCAAATTTATATCCTGCTAAATCTCTCGTTACCGCTGTACTGTTGTTGCTTGGAAAGATATTTAGTGTCCGTCAAAGCACATTTTTTGTTCTGGGTTGAAGTACAATTCCCAATTTAGCAATTTCATAATTTAGTGGTTTCTGCTATATCAGAGCTATTTGAAATCTATCCCTAAAAGGGTATATAATATTCAAGGTGCACATTGGGTCATTCAGAATAACTTCACACACACCCGCTACTGTGTATTTCCAAGTCTAATTCTGTCACTAAACCCATACCTGTCACCCAGCGCCTAAATACTAGGCCTCAAATTTATATCCTGCTAAATCTCTCGTTACCGCTGTACTGTTGTTGCTTGGAAAGATATTTAGTGTCCGTCAAAGCACATTTTTTGTTCTGGGTTGAAGTACAATTCCCAATTTAGCAATTTCATAATTTAGTGGTTTCTGCTATATCAGAGCTATTTGAAATCTATCCCTAAAAGGGTATATAATATTCAAGGTGCACATTGGGTCATTCAGAATAACTTCACACACACCCGCTACTGTGTATTTTCAAGTCTAATTCTGTCACTAAACCCATACCTGTCACCCAGCGCCTAAATACTAGGCCTCAAATTTATATCCCGCTAAATCTGTCCTTAGTGCTGTAGCTGGGCGAGTTATTTAGTGTCCGTTCAAGCACATTTCTTGTTCTGGGTTGAAATACAATTCCCAATTTAGCAATTTCATAATTTAGTGGTTTCTGCTATATCAGAGCTATTTGAAATCTATCCCTAAAAGGGTATATAATATTCAAGGTGCACATAGGGTCATTCAGAATAACTTCACACACACGCTTCTGTGCATTTCCAAGTCTAATTCTGTCACTAAATCCATACCGGTCACCCAGCGCCTAAATACTAGGCCTCAAATTTATATCCAGCTAAATCTGTCCCTAGTGCTGTAGCTGGGCGAGTTATTTAGTGTCCGTTCAAGCACATTTCTTGTTCTGGGTTGAAATACAATTCCCAATTTAGCAATTTCATAATTTAGTGGTTTCTGCTATATCAGAGCTATTTGAAATCTATCCCTAAAAGGGTATATAATATTCAAGGTGCACATAGGGTCATTCAGAATAACTTCACACACCCGCTACTGTGCATTTCCAAATCTAATTCTGTCACTAAACCCATACCTGTCACCCAGCGCCTAAATACTAGGCCTCAAATTTATATCCCGCTAAATCTCTCGTTACCGCTGTCCTGTTGTGGCTGGGAAAGTTATTTAGTGTCCGTCAAAGCACATTTTTTGTTCTGGGTTGAAATACAATTCCCAATTTAGCAATTTCATAATTTAGTCGTTTCTGCTATATCAGAGCTATTTGAAATCTATCCCTAAAAGGGTAGATCATATTGAAGGTGCACATAGGGTCATTCAGAATAACTTCACACACACGCTTCTGTGCATTTCCAAGTCTAATTCTGTCACTAAATCCATACCGGTCACCCAGCGCCTAAATACTAGGCCTCAAATTTATATCCCGCTGAATTTGAATACAATACATTGGGCCAAATAATATATTTGTTGTTGTGGTGAACCATAACAATGAGAAAAACATCTAGTAAGGGACGCGGACGTGGACATGGTCGTGGTGGTGTTAGTGGACCCTCTGGTGCTGGGAGAGGACGTGGCCGTTCTGCCACATCCACACGTCCTAGTGTACCAACTACCTCAGGTCCCAGTAGCCGCCAGAATTTACAGCGATATATGGTGGGGCCCAATGCCGTTCTAAGGATGGTAAGGCCTGAGCAGGTACAGGCATTAGTCAATTGGGTGGCCGACAGTGGATCCAGCACGTTCACATTATCTCCCACCCAGTCTTCTGCAGAAAGCGCACAGATGGCGCCTGAAAACCAACCCCATCAGTCTGTCACATCACCCCCATGCATACCAGGGAAACTGTCTCAGCCTCAAGTTATGCAGCAGTCTCTTATGCTGTTTGAAGACTCCGCTGGCAGGGTTTCCCAAGGGCATCCACCTAGCCCTTCCCCAGCGGTGAAAGACATAGAATGCACTGACGCACAACCACTTATGTTTCCTGATGATGAGGACATGGGAATACCACCTCAGCATGTCTCTGATGATGACGAAACACAGGTGCCAACTGCTGCGTCTTTCTGCAGTGTGCAGACTGAACAGGAGGTCAGGGATCAAGACTGGGTGGAAGACGATGCAGGGGACGATGAGGTCCTAGACCCCACATGGAATGAAGGTCGTGCCACTGACTTTCACAGTTCGGAGGAAGAGGCAGTGGTGAGACCGAGCCAACAGCGTAGCAAAAGAGGGAGCAGTGGGCAAAAGCAGAACACCCGCCGCCAAGAGACTCCGCCTGCTACTGACCGCCGCCATCTGGGACCGAGCACCCCAAAGGCAGCTTCAAGGAGTTCCCTGGCATGGCACTTCTTCAAACAATGTGCTGACGACAAGACCCGAGTGGTTTGCACGCTGTGCCATCAGAGCCTGAAGCGAGGCATTAACGTTCTGAACCTGAGCACAACCTGCATGACCAGGCACCTGCATGCAAAGCATGAACTGCAGTGGAGTAAACACCTTAAAACCAAGGAAGTCACTCAGGCTCCCCCTGCTACCTCTTCTGCTGCTGCCGCCTCGGCCTATTCTGCTGCTGCCGCCTCGGCCTCTTCCTCCGCCTCTGGAGGAACGTTGGCACCTGCCGCCCAGCAAACAGGGGATGTACCACCAACACCACCACCACCACCTCCGTCACCAAGCGTCTCAACCATGTCACACGCCAGCGTTCAGCTCTCCATCTCACAAACATTTGATAGAAAGCGTAAATTCCCACCTAGCCACCCTCGATCCCTGGCCCTGAATGCCAGCATTTCTAAACTACTGGCCTATGAAATGCTGTCATTTAGGCTGGTGGACACAGACAGCTTCAAACAGCTCATGTCGCTTGCTGTCCCACAGTATGTTGTTCCCAGCCGGCACTACTTCTCCAAGAGAGCCGTGCCTTCCCTGCACAACCAAGTATCCGATAAAATCAAGTGTGCACTGCGCAACGCCATCTGTGGCAAGGTCCACCTAACCACAGATACGTGGACCAGTAAGCACGGCCAGGGACGCTATATCTCCCTAACTGCACACTGGGTAAATGTAGTGGCAGCTGGGCCCCAGGCGGAGAGCTGTTTGGCGCACGTCCTTCCGCCGCCAAGGATCGCAGGGCAACATTCTTTGCCTCCTGTTGCCACCTCCTCCTTCTCGGCTTCCTCCTCCTCTTCTTCCACCTGCTCATCCAGTCAGCCACACACCTTCACCACCAACTTCAGCACAGCCCGGGGTAAACGTCAGCAGGCCATTCTGAAACTCATATGTTTGGGGGACAGGCCCCACACCGCACAGGAGTTGTGGCGGGGTATAGAACAACAGACCGACGAGTGGTTGCTGCCGGTGAGCCTCAAGCCCGGCCTGGTGGTGTGTGATAATGGGCGAAATCTCGTTGCAGCTCTGGGACTAGCCAATTTGACGCACATCCCTTGCTTGGCGCATGTGCTGAATTTGGTGGTGCAGAAGTTCATTCACAACTACCCCGACATGTCAGAGCTGCTGCATAAAGTGCGGGCCGTCTGTTCGCGCTTCCGGCGTTCACATCCTGCTGCTGCTCGCCTGTCTGCGCTACAGCGTAACTTCGGCCTTCCCGCTCACCGCCTCATATGCGACGTGCCCACCAGGTGGAACTCCACCTTGCACATGCTGGACAGACTGTGCGAGCAGCAGCAGGCCATAGTGGAGTTTCAGCTGCAGCACGCACGGGTCAGTCGCACTACAGAACAGCACCACTTCACCACCAATGACTGGGCCTCCATGCGAGACCTGTGTGCCCTGTTGCGCTGTTTCGAGTACTCCACCAACATGGCCAGTGGCGATGACACCGTTATCAGCGTTACAATACCACTTCTATGTCTCCTTGAGAAAACACTTAGGGCGATGATGGAAGAGGAGGTGGCCCAGGAGGAGGAGGAGGAGGAGGAGGAAGAGGGGTCATTTTTAGCACTTTCAGGCCAGTCTCTTCGAAGTGACTCAGAGGGAGGTTTTTGGCAACAGCAGAGGCCAGGTACAAATGTGGCCAGCCAGGGCCCACTACTGGAGGACGAGGAGGACGAGGATGAGGAGGAGGTGGAGGAGGATGAGGATGAAGCATGGTCACAGCGGGGTGGCACCCAACGCAGCTCGGGTCCATCACTGGTGCGTGGCTGGGGGGAAAGGCAGGACGATGACGATACGCCTCCCACAGAGGACAGCTTGTCCTTATCCCTGGGCAGCCTGGCACACATGAGCGACTACATGCTGCAGTGCCTGCGCAACGACAGCAGAGTTGCCCACATTTTAACCTGTGCGGACTACTGGGTTGCCACCCTGCTG
Organism: Bufo gargarizans; assembly: GCF_014858855.1. Classification (NCBI taxonomy): domain Eukaryota; kingdom Metazoa; phylum Chordata; class Amphibia; order Anura; family Bufonidae; genus Bufo; species Bufo gargarizans. The sequence goes on along the minus strand of NC_058081.1, from coordinate 661,071,394 downwards.
GATCCACGCTACAAAGACAATGTGCCCACCTTACTTCCTGCACTGGAGCGTGATAGGAAGATGCGCGAGTACAAGCGCACGTTGGTAGACGCGCTACTGAGAGCATTCCCAAATGTCACAGGGGAACAAGTGGAAGCCCAAGGCCAAGGCAGAGGAGGAGCAAGAGGTCGCCAAGGCAGCTGTGTCACGGCCAGCTCCTCTGAGGGCAGGGTTAGCATGGCAGAGATGTGGAAAACTTTTGTCAACACGCCACAGCTAACTGCACCACCACCTGATACGCAACGTGTTAGCAGGAGGCAACATTTCACTAACATGGTGGAACAGTACGTGTGCACACCCCTCCACGTACTGACTGATGGTTCGGCCCCATTCAACTTCTGGGTCTCTAAATTGTCCACGTGGCCAGAGCTAGCCTTTTATGCCTTGGAGGTGCTGGCCTGCCCGGCAGCCAGCGTTTTGTCTGAACGTGTATTCAGCACGGCAGGGGGCGTCATTACAGACAAACGCAGCCGCCTGTCTACAGCCAATGTGGACAAGCTGACGTTCATAAAAATGAACCAGGCATGGATCCCACAGGACCTGTCCGTCCCTTGTCCAGATTAGACATTAACTACCTCCCCATAACCATATATTATTGGACTCCAGGGCACTTCCTCATTCAATCCTATTTTTATTTTCATTTTACCATTATATTGCGAGGCTACCCAAAGTTGAATGAACCTCTCCTCTGCCTGTGTGCTAGGCCTAAATATATGCCAATGGACTGTTGCAGTGGTGGCTGACATGAAGCCTGATTCTCTGCTATGACATGCAGACTAATTCTCTGCTGACATGAAGCCAGATTGTCTGTTACGGGACCTCTCTCCTCTGCCTGGGTGCTGGGCCTAAATTTATGACAATGGACTGTTGCAGTGGTGGCTGACGTGAAGCCTGATTCTCTGCTATGACATGCAGACTGATTCTCTGCTGACATGAAGCCAGATTGTCTGTTACGGGACCTCTCTGCTCTGCCTGTGTGCTAGGCCTAAATATATGCCAATGGACTGTTGCAGTGGTGGGTGACGTGAAGCCTGATTCTCTGCTATGATATGAAGACTGATTCTCTGCTGACATGAAGCCAGATTGTCTGTTAAGGGACCTCTCTCCTCTGCCTGGGTGCTGGGCCTAAATTTATGAAAACGGACTCTTACAGTCCTGGGTGACGTGAATCCTGATTTTCTGCTATGACATGCAGACTGATTCTCTGCTGACATGAAGCCAGATCGTCTGTTACGGGACCTCTCTGCTCTGCCTGTGTGCTAGGCCTAAATATATGCCAATGGACTGTTGCAGTGGTGGGTGACGTGAAGCCTCATTCTCTGCTATGACATGCAGACTGATTCTCTGCTGACATGAAGCCAGATTGTCTGTTACGGGACCTCTCTGCTCTGCCTGTGTGCTAGGCCTAAATATATGCCAATGGACTGTTGCAGTGGTGGCTGACGTGAAGCCTCATTCTCTGCTATGACATGCAGACTGATTCTCTGCTGACATGAAGCCAGATTCTCTGTTACGGGACCTCTCTCCTCTGCCTGTGTGTGTGCTGGGCCTAAATATATGCCAATGGACTGTTGCAGTGGTGGCTGACGTGAAGCCTCATTCTCTGCTATGACATGCAGACTGATTCTCTGCTGACATGAAGCCAGATTCTCTGTTACGGGACCTCTCTCCTCTGCCTGTGTGTGTGCTGGGCCTAAATATATGCCAATGGACTGTTGCAGTGGTGGCTGACGTGAAGCCTCATTCTCTGCTATGACATGCAGACTGATTCTCTGCTGACATGAAGCCAGATTCTCTGTTACGGGACCTCTCTCCTCTGCCTGTGTGTGTGCTGGGCCTAAATATATGCCAATGGACTGTTGCAGTGGTGGCTGACGTGAAGCCTCATTCTCTGCTATGACATGCAGACTGATTCTCTGCTGACATGAAGACAGATCCTCTGTTACGGGACCTCTCTCCTCTGCCTGTGTGCTAGGCCTAAATATATGCCAATGGACTGTTGCAGTGGTGGCTGACGTGAAGCCTCATTCTCTGCTATGACATGCAGACTAATTCTCTGCTGACATGAAGACAGATTCTCTGTTACGGGACCTCCCTCCTCTGCCTGGGTGCTGGGCCTAAATATATGCCAATGGACTGTTGCAGTGGTGGCTGACGTGAAGCCTCATTCTCTGCTATGACATGCAGACTGATTCTCTGCTGACATGAAGACAGATTCTCTGTTACGGGACCTCCCTCCTCTGCCTGGGTGCTGGGCCTAAATATATGCCAATGGACTGTTGCAGTGGTGGCTGACGTGAAGCCTCATTCTCTGCTATGACATGCAGACTAATTCTCTGCTGACATGAAGACAGATTCTCTGTTACGGGACCTCTCTCCTCTGCCTGGGTGCCGGGGCCTAAATATCTGAGAATGGACTGTTCCAGTGGTGGGTGACGGGAAGCCAGATTCTCTGCTATGGAACCTCTCTCCAATTGATTTTGGTTAATTTTTATTTATTTAATTTTTATTTTAATTCATTTCCCTATCCACATTTGTTTGCAGGGGATTTACCTACATGTTGCTGCCTTTTGCAGCCCTCTAGCTCTTTCCTGGGCTGTTTTACAGCCTTTTTAGTGCCGAAAAGTTCGGGTCCCCATTGACTTCAATGGGGTTCGGGTTCGGGACGAAGTTCGGATCGGGTTCGGATCCCGAACCCGAACATTTCCGGGATGTTCGGCCGAACTTCTCGAACCCGAACATCCAGGTGTTCGCTCAACTCTAGTCCTAAGACTACTATAAAGTTGCTAGATTTTGCTGCTTTGTGAGTTTTGCTCACATCTAGTGAAACCTCCAAAAATATATATGGTAAATTAGTTTTATGTATATACTGTAAAACCATAATGTAAAGAGAATCAGTGTCTCCACGGGTTGTGGTATCTTCTAACACAATCTTTCTGACAGATGTCTCTTTCATATGATGTATCAGTTTTCAGTGTATAATGGCCACCACCCATAAATATTGTCTTCATAGACACAGAGTATCAGTTTACTGCAGTCTACTGTCTGGTCACAAGTCGTAATGTTACACACATCATCATGGAATGAAACAAGCCAAGGAGCAAACTCCACTCAGACATATCTAGAGCAAGTGGATGAATCAGAGTAATCAGGGTCTTTGTTCTCTTAATCGCTGAGGAGTAAGTTTTCATCCTAAGACACTTGAAGAGAGAACCAAGGCCACCATTGTCCGTGGCTCTGGTGATTTTGATGTGATAATACTGTCAGTCTAGTGAGAAAATCACGGAGTAGATGTTCTCACATTAACACGTACAGTTTACATATGAGTATAATCTCCGGGAAATATTGAGAAGGTTTGTAATCTAATTGCATTACTTCATGACAGGCTGCATTATATTCCAGAGCTGCATTCACACTTTTGATGCTTGTTATCTATAATTATCAGATATAGCAGTCACATACAGTGGGGCAAAAAAGTATTTAGTCAGCCACCAATTGTGCAAGTTCTCCCACTTAAAAAGATGAGAGAGGCCTGTGATTTTCATCATAGGTATATCTTAACTATGAGAGACATAAAGAGAAAAAATAATTCTGAAAATCACATTGTCTGATTTTTAAAGAATTTATTTGCAAATTATGGTGGAAAATAAGTATTTGGTCAATAACAAAAGTTCATCTTAATACTTTGTTATATACTCTTTGTTGGCAATGACAGAGGTCAAACGTTTTCTGTAAGTCTTCACAAGGTTTTGACACACTGTTACTGGTATTTTGGCCCATTCCTCCATGCAGATCTCCTCTAGAGCAGTGATGTTTTGGGGTTGTCGCTGGGCAACATGGACTTCAACTCCCTCCAAAGGTTTTCTATGGGGTTGAGATCTGGAGACTGGCTAGGCCACTCCAGGATCTTGAAATGCTTCTTACGAAGCCACTCCTTCATTGCCCGGGCGGCGTATTTGGGATCATTGTCATGCTGAAAGACCCAGCCACGTTTCATCTTCAATTCCCTTGCTGATGGAATGAGGTTTTCACTCAAAATCTCACAATACATGGCCCCATTCATTCTTTCCTTTAGACGGATCAGTCGTTCTGGTGCCTTTGCAGAATAACAGCCCTAAAGCATGATGTTTCCACCCCCATGCTTCACAGTAGGTATGGTGTTCTTTGGATGCAACTCAGCATTCTTTCTCCTCCAAACACAACGAGTCGAGTTTTTACCTAAAAGTTCTACTTTGGTTTCATCTGACCATATGACGTTCTCCCAATCCTTTTCTGGATCATCTAAATGCTCTCTAGCAAACTTCAGACGGGCCCGAACATGTACTGGCTTAAGCAGGGGGACACGTCGCAGCGTACTGTGTTACTGATGGTAGCCTTTGTTACTTTGGTCCCAGCTCTCTGCAGGTCATTCACTAGATCCACCCGTGTGGTTTTGGGATTTTTGCTCACCGTTCTTGTGATCATTTTGACCCCACAGGGTGAGATATTGCATGGAGCCCCAGATCAAGAGAGATTATCAGTGGTCTTGTATGTCTTCCATTTTCTAATAATTGTTCCCACAGTTGATTTCTTCACACCAAGCTGCCTGCCTATTGCAGATTCAGTCTTCCCAGCCTGATACAGGTCTACAATTTTGTTTCTGGTGTCCATCGACAGCTCTTTGGTCTTGGCCATAGTGGAATTTGGAGCGTGACTGTTTGAGGTTGTGGACAGGTGTCTTTTATACTGATAACAAGTTCAAACAGGTGCCATTAATACAGGTAATAAGTGGAGGACAGAGGAGCCTCTTAAAGAAGAAGTTACAGGTCTGTGAGAGCCAGAAATCTTGCTTGTTTGTAGGTGACCAAATACTTATTTTACCGAGGAAATTACTAATTAATTCATTAGAAATCCTACAATGTGATTTCTTGTAGTCTTTCCCCCCATTCTGTCTCTCAAAGTTGAAGTGTACCTATGATGAAAATTACAGACCTCTCTCATCTTTTTAAGTGGGAGAACTTGCACAATTGGTGGCTGACTAAATACTTGTTTGCCCCACTGTACATTAGTCAAGATTACTTCAATGTAGGTAGCGCCACACTGCGATCTTTGGCCATGCCATGTATAAGATGAAAACACCTTATTACATCATTTATATAATAGGCATAAATAGCATCAGAAGCAAAAATGCATATGATACAACCCATATACGGCCAAATAACAAATGCCAAATAAATACCTGATAAAATGGAATAGGAGGAACAACCTGAACCTCTAGGAAGCGCACGTGTGCTCTCGGTTTTTTGGTATTATTGAGTATATTTCCACACATTGTCTTTCATCTTTTTGAGGATTATTTTGGTTGTACTAGTTGTTGGTGTATGTGCAGTGCCCCAGAAGAACACTGCAATGGGTTAATTTAAAGGGGTTCTGCAGTTTGTTTAAACTGATGATCTCTCCTCTGTTCACTTGAATGGAGCTTAGCCGCGCCCACGCTTATTTCTTTGTGCACTAGGTATAATAATGCCAATATAAAGGTAATATATAGTTAACACTGGCAGACTTGGTTAGGTTACCTGGGTGATTGACTTAGTCTGCCCCCTGGTTAGTGAGTGTTAGCTGAGAGAATCTACAAGCAAGGCAGAAAAAGTAATCTCTCTGATATACCTCAGGACTATACCAATTAGGGCCGGTTCTAGGTGAAATGGGGCCCTGGGGCGAAAAACAATAAGCCTCCCCATGACACTTGATGACTTTTACAGAAGAAACTGTATATTGTGTGGCACAGTGTATGCTATATGTGTATAACAAACATATTTCACATGAAAACTTAAAATTCCTTGGCTTGGACCTTGGGGATCTCGGACACCACTTCAACACTTTGGCACTTTGGCTGGGCGGCTCGGTGGAGCTGATGTTGTGTTTTATCCTAATGACAAAGATTTCATAATAAGGATTTGGAGAATGGGCAGAGGGATAGCAGAGCAGGAAGAGGCTGGTGCTGCTACTAGGAGGTCATATCATGGGGGAGTAATAAAGCCCACCACAATGCCCCCCCCCCCCCCAGTAGAAATAATTCTCCTTATAATGTGACAGTGCAAAAAATACCCCCTTGTAATGCCCCAGTTGAGCTAATGTCCCCATAGTGCCCCCATAATGTGCCAGTATAAAATACCACTATATAGTGCCCCCAGTAAATGCCCCCAGAGTGCTCCTCTCTCCCCTCCCTCCTAGTGCCCCCCATAATGTACCAGTATAAAATGCCCCATATATAGTGCCCCAGTAGATGCCCTCAGTGTCCCCCATAATTTGTAAGTATAAAATACCCCTTCTCAGTGCCCCCGTAGATGACCCCATAGTACTCCTCTCCCCCCTTCCCCATAGTACCCACCATAATGTGTCCCAGTATAAAATGCCCCTATACAGAGCCCCCGTATAAAATAACCGTTCTTTGTGGCCTCAGTAGATGCCCCTATAGTGCCCACCAATAATGTGCCAGTAATAAGTGCCCCCAATAATGTGCCAGTAATAAGTGCCCCCAATAATGTGCCAGTAATAAGTGCCCCCATAGATGTCCCCATATCATGTGCCAGTAGCCAGAGGACCCCCCTATCATGTACCAGTAGCCAGAGCCCCCCCCTATCATGTGCCAGTAGCCGGAGGCCCCCCCATCATGTGCCAGTAGCCAGAGGCCCCCCCATCATGTGCCAGTAGCCAGAGCCCCCCTATATCATGTGCCAATAGCCAGAGCCGCCCTATATCATGTGCCAGTAGCCAGAGCCCCCCCTTATCATGTGCCAGTAGCCAGAGCCCCCCTATATCATGTGCCAGTAACCAGAGCCCCCCCTATATCATGTGCCAGTAGCCAGAGCCCCCTTTATTATGTGCCAGTAGCCAGAGCCCCCCCTATATTATGTGCCAGTAGCCAGAGCCCCCCTATCATGTGCCAGTAGCCAGAGCCTCCCTTATCATGTGCCAGTAGCCACAGCCCCCCTATCATGTGCCAGTAGCCACAGCCCCCCTATCATGTACCAGTAGCCATAGGCCCCCCCGATCATGTGCCAGTAGCCTGAGCCCACCCCCATCAACATGTGCCAGTAGCCAGAGCCCCCCATCACGTGCCAGTAACCACCAGTATTGTACACAAAAAAAATAAAAAAAACACTTATACTTACCTTCATGTCAGCGATGCGATGCAGGCCTCTTCCGGCCTGTGTCCCAAGCTGTACGGCTCAGGAGGCTCGATGACGTAATCGCGCCGCCTGCAGGCCTCTGATAGGCTGCCGGCCTAGTGCCATCAGCCTATCAGAGGAAAGGGAAGGGACACACCTCTTCCTCCCCTGCCCTGCTGCAGCACTTCCATCTGTATCGCTGTCCTGAGGACGGCGATACAGATGACTATGGAGATAAGCGCTTCCACAATGGAAGCGCTCATCTCCGTGTGACTGTCCTGCCATCGCTGCCCCCACGGTTAGTTGCGGGCCGGCGCAGGGGGGCCCCTTAGGACTCGGGGGCCCGGGGGCAAGTGCCCCCCTTGCCTATATGGAAGGGCCGGCCCTGATACCAATTGCTGCTGTTTGTACTGCAAATATCATCCGCTCAGTAAGGATCATGGATCTGCACAAACACATTTGTTCAGATAATACAACCACATGCATCTGTTCAGATCAGATACGTTTGTATTATCTGTAACATATCCGTCTTGAACACCATTGAAAGTCAATAGAGGACGGATCTGTTTTCTATTGTGCCATAGTGTGTCAATTGGATGCGTTTGGCTCAGTTTCGTCAGACGGACACCAAAACTCTGCAAGCAAAGCGGAATGGAGGCGGAACGGAGCCAAACCGATGCATTCTGAGCGGATCCTTATCCATTCAGAAGGCATTAAGGGCAAAACTGATCCGTTTTGGACCACTTGTGAGAGCCCATGATGGATCTCACAAACGGAAAGCCAAAACACCAGTGTGAAAGTAGCCTAAAGAGAGACTTTGTTTCTTCTAATTAAACTGGGCCTGGTTATTGCCTCTGTCATCCGCCAGCCCCTTCTTCTGGACTCCTGCCATATGTAGGGCACCCCAACTACTTCAAGGCAGAAACCCTTAGTCAGGGAGTGCTCAGGGCCACAACTACCACTCCTTTCATCTTTGCCTCCCCCCAAAGGTCACTGTATATGTGAAAACTTAAATCCCAAGTGTATCCGCAGATGCTAATAAACATGTGTCATGTGTGGGGGGCAATCCATCGTCCAAAGAGGACACATATGAAAGAGTCATTTCTAATGGACGTGTGTAAATAGTGGGAATACTGGAGAACATGAATCATAACATCTCCTTGAAGCTGACAAGATGACAGAGG